>NC_133658.1:514448408-514605335 GCF_037893015.1 Macrotis lagotis | reverse complement strand
AAGAAAATCTGTCTCTTAAGTATACCAAGGTTCTTCTCTTTTCTTTTTATACTCTATATCCAATCTTATTTTCTACCACTTTCTCATTTCCCAAATGCTACAGGCTATCTCAAATCTCACATATGCCAATCAAAGTTTGTAATCTTTATCTCTAAACCTGGTCCTAGGACAGAGCAGGTAGAGAATCAGTGGTTGGCATGAAGAAGACACTTTAGAAAGTGTTGTATAAATGTCACCTATCAAAAATTTTTTTTGCAACACTACAGTCTCCTAAGTTCATAGTTTGGGATTATCTTTCTCTTTTTCCTATATCTGTCTCATAACAAATCTATGGATTCCAGCTTTGCTAATGTTTCATTTGCCCCTCTTCATTCTATTCCTTATATTTTAATAACCTTCTTACAGTTCTTAAGTCCTTCACAATAATTTTTCATATATATATAGTCAGGTCCTTCTTTGGCTCTATAATCTTCACTGGCTTCCAAAGCTCTCTTCCATCTGTCATTCAGAGTCCTTTGGTGTCACTTTTTATTTCCAGCTTTACCTCATATTTTTCCTCTAATTTACTTACATACTTCAAGTAAACTAGGATAGTAATCTCTACTCTCAAAATCATCCTTAATATCTAACTCTCAGCTTCTGAACCTTTCTTAATTCTGTTCCTTTTATTGCCAATGTCCTCTAGTTACATTTTTCCTACTGAATTCTTTCTTTTAAAATCCACCTCAAATAAAAACTACTCCTAGAAGTTTTCTCTAATTCTCTTAATCAATAAAAGGGTTTCTCCCCAAACTTTACATGCAATTCGATTTTTCCACTGTCATGTAACATTATATACTACATCTTTTTGTTGATATTTTTGTTCAATTCCTACTACATCTTTTTGTTGATATTTTGTTCAGTTCCTACATTCTTAGTTCCCTTGTGTATAGACTGTTTTTTTAAATTAAACACTATCTTTCTCCACAGTCATAGTGTTTTTTTTATTAAATTTCTAGTGATAATTATTTGTTTAATAGAAATGAATCACATAAGTAATATCAAAAGTCACAAAATAAAAATAAACAAGACTGCACTCACTGTTGGCCAAAACAGGTTAACTTAACTAGGATGAAGACATACCTATGAGCACTAGCTTTGGGGTCAAATCTCACTTCTGATGTTTCCTACCTGTGTGATCTTAGATAAATGATTTAATTTCCTTAAGTTTCTTATCTATAAAATAGGGATATTGAACAAGACGTCCTTTAAGGTCCCTTCTAGTTCTAGGTCTAAAATAATCTCAATACAGCACACCAGAGTAATCTGTTTGAACTTGCTGACTTGGTTATTGAAGCTAATGAAAACACTGTATAAACCTTTATTCTTTCCGATGTTGCTGGTCCATACACTTTACTGTGAAAAGAGTGAAGTAACAAAACTGTTTCAAAGCTAAAACTAAGTACATTTATTTTACAATATTCTTACCCACCCAATAGCAAGTAACAAAGGAAATGCAACTACATGTCAAGATACTGTTAACAAAAATATACATCTAGGATAGATGTATCTCTATCAGCAACAACAAATGACAACTAACTACCATTAATGGAGCAGGCAAATCAGCCTAGCTCAAAAAAGCAACATGTGCCAGGGAGGTCAAGTCCACTGCCACCATCTCAAACAACACCTTCATTCAAACCCTATTAAAGACATCCTAACAGCCTGGACCCAAAAAGCTATGGGAATAGCAGTGCCCCCCCCACAGACCAATTTGGTCCCCAGTGCCATAATTGAGGGGAACAACCCTTCTGGAGGAGGAGCCCCACCATCTTTGCCACTGCCAACACCACTAATGCTAATAATGAGCAGCTAAGTCCAAGAGTTCCAAGAAGAGTAGAACTTCCATTCTAATCAATCTGCTTCCAAACTGGTTCCTGGAAGTCATCATCCAGAGGAGCAATCACAAGTGAAGATGCAACTTGCCAACTGCCTCTGCAAGAATCACAATCCCTGCCTTCTCAAAGCCATAGCTACTCAACATGGGGGGCGGAAGAAGAGTTCCTGCCACCAAAGCACTTTTATTGTCAAATGGCTCGGTATCTTTGGCAGGTAAGGTTTTACCAATGAAAATGACATTAAAGACATCATCAAGCCTTGCCATTTTTACTCTGACTTCCTCATGTTCCTTCCACCTCTCAACCTTGGGCTGACTGGTAAGCTTTCCACCATATCTGATTACCTACCCACCATGCATCTCCCAAGCAATAAAGCAGGAAACCTGGGAGGTCTTCTATGAGAACTAGGTATATGTTGTATTCCTCCTATAAAAATAAACTCCTAGATGGTGAGAACTGTTTAATTTCCCTACATTTGAACTCCTAAATGTTTAACACATAATAAGTGTTCAGAGGCTTTTCATTTCATTAAAGATGAATTGTTAACAGCTTTGCTACTTATTTGTACCATAAGCACCATGGATTTTCTTCATCTGACTAACACAGAAACCACCCCCTAATTATAATGTTTCCTTTTATTAGAAAGAGTTCCTGCCCAAACACTTGGGCATTTCAATGGTGTCCCATCAAATGCACTTTTCTCCCACTTCTCAGATCTACCTCAACACTTCTAAGGCAAAACTTCCTTCACTCCACTTCAGTCTTACAAAGAGATTGTATATTCCGGGAATTTCATGAACATCGCAAAAGTTTCACCTCTACAATTCTGAAATTTCTCTGATTATTTTGTCTTGTCTTCCAACTCTCCCTGTACCTCAGTTCCCCCTAAATCCTCTTTGTTCTTATCTGATCTATCCTCATTCTAATCACTCCAATTTTCATGTTTTCCCAGCCCATTAGCCCAACTCTGCTTCACTTTTCTCCTTTCAATATTACTTAACTTCACACATACTAAGGCCTATCAAGTTCACTCCTCTCTGAACCTCAAGCTTAAACATCACCTTTTTTCACACTCTGCAGCTGAACACAGCTGGAATATATCACACAACTGTTCCAAATGGGGCTTCTACAAATTTATATTATATCCAATATCAACTGGGAACCTTCACCATTGTATGCAGTTTATAATCTTTCAAGATCTGCCCTTTATTACTGGCCCCACTATTCCAACCTTGTATTCTCAAATCACACCTATACCAACCCTTTCCCCTCCCTCTCAGCAGGACTTTATATCTCTATTTAATTTTTTTTAAAAAAAAGAGCCCATCCATTAAAAGCTCCCTCTCTTCCTCAATTCCCTACTTCAAATCACATCAGATTTCATCCCTCATCCTTGCCTCTTTTGCTCATCTCTGAAGAAGTAGCCCTTTCTCCTTGCTATCACCAGATCTCCATCTCCTGACAGCTTCACCTAGTTTACTACTTCAATCATCTTTTCCCTCTCCCTAATTTTCAGCCTTTCCTGATACACAAGCTCCTTGACTCTTTTAGAATATGCTTAGATTTTCCATCAAAACAAAATAAAACAAAGCCACAATTTCCTTGAAGACTATCATTCTACATTTCTACCCCCTAGAACAGCTCTAATAATCCATAATCATTGTTCCACTTTCTCACTTCCCATTAATTTCTCAACCCATTGAAATTTGCTTCCAATGTACACTCAACTGAAACTTCTCCGATGATCCTTAGGCAATTATCCTTTTTAGTCCAATACTCTCATATGACTTTTTCTAAGGCCTCATCCCTCTTGAGCTCTCTACAGCATTTGACCAAATCTAGAGTAAAAGCCTCATATTTGCTCACCCTACATCCTATCTTTCCTTTCTCCAATACATACTCCAAACAATTGCCAAACTGATATTCCTAAAGTACAAGTCTGATCATATCACTACTTTGAATCAAGAAACTCCATTAACTCCCCCATTGCCTGTGGGTTAAAATAGAAATTCATGTGTTTGACATTTAAAGCCCCTGAAAATCTGGCACTAGCCTGTCTTTCCAGACTAAATGAAAATGACACCCCCTTACAAAGACTTGGTGCCAGTCTAACTGGCCTCCTTGCTTTTATTCCCTGACACAACAATCAATGAACTATTTCTGAACCTTTGAGTAACAGAGGATGGTTCAGTGCATAGTGTGCCGGGCCAGTCAGGAAGATTTTATTTCAAATCCAGTTTCTAACACTAATTGTGTGCCCCTGGGCAAGTCACTTAACCTTTATTTGTCTCAATATCCTCATCCATAAAAACAGGAATAATAACAGCACCCACCTCCCAAGATTGTTGTTAGAATCAAATAAGATCATATTTGTTAAGCGTTTAGCATAGTGCCTTGGGAGCCTATTAGATTAGCCACTCAACACCCTTCAACTTTGAGCACTATGAGGTGTGCTGTGGGTTTCTCTTACACAAAACAAATGCAAATAGCATACACTGCCTGCCCAGACTTTTACATGGCAGTGAGGCTTCATCAACCAGTACAGATAACTTGTTGAAACATAACTGGTTGATCTCCGAGGGCCCCTAATCATGCTCTCCTGCTAACTCTCTATTAGACCTGCTATAACCAATCAAGAGGTGGCTGTCTTATCCAGAAAGGATAAACAGAAGGCAGGGGGCAAAGACTTATACACGAACTATTAGTTTGTCCAAAATAACAGAATATGAATAAAGGCACAAGGTACAAAGGTACATGGAGAATATCAATATATAAAATATTTATACAGATAGAGATAAAATAGAATACAGAAGCTGACTGAAGAATAGCAGCTGACCATGATGATACACATGAGGATATGGAAATCCACATTGTTTTAAGGCAGGCCACAGAAGAACGAACAAATATGCCATGGGTCATTACAAACAAAAATTTACTTCATAATATTTCCAAATCACATTCTGATGCCCATAATTCTATCCAGGGACTAAGTACTGGGCAAATCTTAATTCTGAGACAGTTTCCAAACAAACCAAGAATTCTCCCTGGAAATTCTTCAATTATGTGGAACCAATGTAAGAAAAAAAAAAGGTGGGATGGGGAAATGGAAGAAACATTAATAAATGCCATCACAGCATATTTCTAGTAACAAATGCCTCCCTTATTGTTAAATATGGGCATGCCTCACTTTAAGAAAATAAAAATGGAATTATTAATGAATTACTTTGTATAACATTGTATACTTTTAAAGGCATTCTTGGAGACACAATTTCATTTTAGCTTTCTATGTATCCCGTGAGAGGTAAGGCGAAAATTATTATCACCATTTTACAGAGGACAAAAATTAGAAAGATAACTTTGGCAACAATTAATAACATTGCAAAAGGATTCCCACTATAAGAGTTCTTTCAATATAATATCTTCCTAATAAATTCAAAACATTATTCCATTTACCAAAAATTCAACTCCTGCAAATCCTGTCAGAAATAATCAATATATTAAGAAAATAGCATGCCAGTAACTTCTACCTCAAACCCACATCCCCTATAGTTGCTACATTTGACTTCTGATGCCAGGCAGGTAATGTATATTAGGAAAGAACAAATAGAGATGATCAACAAAGTGAAGGTTTAAATCTTTTCTCCCCACTAACTCTTTTAAATTTTTTTAAAATTTATGGCAGTGGGACTTAAGTGACTTGCCCAAGGTCACACAACTTGGCAATTATTTAGTGTCTGGGGCCAGATTTGAACTCAGGTTCTCCTGACTCCAGGGTCAGTGCTCTATTCATTCATTGCAGAGGAGAAATCATAGACCAGAGTTGGTTAATTACAGATGTTTCCAAAGCAAGAAAGCAAGAAGCCTAAAAAAGAAGTGTTCTGAATTAACAGTAAAGAATGTATTCCATAGCATTCTCACTCAGTTTCCCTGTCCAACTGAGTTTCCAGGCTTAGGCAGGGCAAACAAATCAACTCATGGACTTGTGCTTTGAGACCCTTTCTTGGATTTTCCTCCTGATATAGTCTCTACCCATAAAGCTCACTGTCTTTCTTTCAGCATCCTGTTGCATCATGTAGTGAATGCCAACTCTCTCTCAAGTCATATAAGGTAGACTCATGAAAAGCGGCTAATGCTGATTCAGCACAGAACTAAATATGGAAATGAAGTAAAGGACAAGCATACATACAGGATTGTGTCTAATCTTAAGAAAAGGGAACTAGAATCCTGCTGGTGGGGGGGGGGGTGTCTAGTTTCCTTCTCTCCCACTTGCCTCCAAGCTATCTGGGGGCGGGGGCAAGGAATGAAGGCCAAAATAAATTCTGACAACTGGAAAAAGGTTTTGAGATCAAGTACCAAGGGCAAACTTAGAAGGTGGGAAAAACAATCACAAAGTGACTAATGGGGGAATATAAGAAGGAAAAAAAAAGCTAAAACCACTGAAGATTGCAAGAGGAATAAAATTTAATAAAATGAAAAAAAAACTTTTCCTAACTCCTCTTAATTGTATTTAGAATTCTACTTAAGAATGCAAATCTATTTAAATTCTTCTTAATTCTAGTACCTTCCCTCTGTTAATTATTTCTTATTTATCCTTTATATAAGTTTGTTTGTATATATGTTTGTTAAATAAATCAACAAAGAAGATGACTATAGTAAGAGAAGATAAGTACCAACACATCCAAGAGATTACAAATCTCTCTAAATATCATAAAACAAAGGAAACTGAACCAATACTTTAAAAAAAAGTCCTATGATTTCATAAAAGTATCAAATCTCCAACAAGATATTCCAGAATATTTCAAGAGATAAGAATCTTGAGAAGTTAGTGGAACAAATGACAGTTTATTATCTTATAATAATTATATTACAAAAGAAATAATTACCAGAATAGAAAAACTTGAATCCACAGTAGCAAGTCTCTCCAAAGAAGTTAAAATAGAGAATAGATTAGGAATACAAATACATTGAAATAAAGGACACTACAAGAGATGCAAAAAGCAGTTAACATTAAAAGAAAAGATGATCTCTTTACAAGCAAAACATTGGTTTCAAAGACAAGACAATGGCTATTGAGATCATTTAAAGGATCATAAGCCTCCCAAATGAATAAGTCAAAAGAAATTTAGGAGCATAATGTAAGAAATAATATAAGAAAATTTCCCCAAGTTTATGAATACAGAAAATAAAGAAAGTACTAGCCAAAAGAACACACAGACTGCCTCCAGGAAAAAAAAAAGACATATTTTTGAAATTTAAACGGACATGATATTAGTCTCTAATTTGGTATCTCTATCGTTAATCCCAGATATGACAAAAAGAACATAAAAGTAAAATATTCTGAATTTCACAAGTTCAATATATATATATATATATATATATATATATATATATATATACACACATACATTAGTGTGGATACTTAAAAAGAAATGTTTTACAACACTTCTGATTTTCAGGACCAAAACATTTATATTACTTATGTATTTATGTATATAAGTAGCTCCCAATCACTGATTAATCTTCAAATCATATTCAGGGCATGTAATATAGGGAAATTACATCTTTGTTTATCAAACTGGCAATACGAATGCTTCTATAAAAATTTAATATATATAAAATAATTATAGAAATCTTCAGTGAAAATACTTCCTTCAAAATGTTATAGTAAAAGGAATTAATTTAAAGAATAGGAATCTGATTTAAAGAAACGCCTTATTCTGAATAAATAACAGTAAAACTCAGAAAGGAAATTTATCAGTATTAACAGTTACTCTCTGGCATTAATTAAAAGCAGAAAATATTTGCTTGGAAACAAATAGTTTAGTACTACTGCAGCAAATTGTGGGCATAACAGTAGAAATAAATTGTATCATTGTCTAAGATCATGGAAAGTGATGCAATGTACTAGGAAATCATTTGGAGCAGTCACTTTACATTCCAATGTGATCATTCAGATATTCAACCCATTCAACAAATCTAAGGTTCCATGGCATCTAGTAACTCTATTATGGTATCTAACCATCTTTCCTTGAAAAATGGAAAATCACCTCATTCTTACTAATCACATCCGACTCATGAAAACTCACCTGAAGCACGGCAGTCAGTTCTGCTATGAGGCTTATTTTGAAAAACATGAATTTGTTCCAACACATAAGACAAATCCCCCATTGCCACTTACCTACTGTACATTTATACTTGAATGTCAAATATTCAATAACTAAAATAACAGCAAATTATTTTAAATAACAACATCAGAATTATTTCTACACTTATTATAACCTTGTCTTTATGGTTGTAAAAACTTACCTTTCCTTAATCACTTTCTACCACTGTTCCGTACAGAACACCACCAATCTCCCAGTCCCTCAGATTCCCAATCTAGAAGTCATCCTCAGCTCTTCACTATCTCTCACACCCATAGCTAATCTATTGCTGAAGTCCGTTGATTTCATCTCTGCAACATCTCTCAAATAAGACCCCTTCTCAGCTCTGACACTCCACCATTCTAGGGCAGGCTCTCATCACTTCACATCTGGACTATTAAAACAGCCTATTGATGGGTCTGTCTCTCCCCACTCCAGTTCATCCTCCATTAAACCACTAAAGTGATTTCACTAAAAAGCACAGGTCTAACCATGTCATTACCCTACTCCAGTGGCTCCCTATCACCTTCAGGATCAAATGCAAAATCTTCTATTTGGCACTAAAATTCTTTATAACCCAGCCTTCTAATTTTTAATCTTACTTCTTACTCCCCCCACTACGTACTTTTTGATCCAATGGCCTCCTTGCTGTGCCAGCTCTTGACATTTTCTCTGGCAATATTCCATCTGTGGAATGGTGTCCCTCCTAATCTTTGCCTACTGCCTTCCCCTGTCTTCCTTTATGTCCCAACTGAAATCTTAAATTTATAAGAAGTTTTCCCAATTCCTTTTAATTCTAGATCCTTTCCTCTATCAATGATTTTATTTAATCTAAACAGACCTTGTTTGCACATCTGTTTGTCTCCCTCATCAGACTGAGTTTATATTAGCACCTTATCTTTTTTTTTATGTCTGGTCCTTAGGACCAGATCTGGTCCATAGGTAGACACTTCATAAATGTTGATTGCTTCACTGAAAATCCACTGCTCTCAAATTTCCTGCTCCCCAATTCTATCACTTATAGCATTTAACATAATAGATGACTGAATTATGCTCCTTGATTAGAACTGGGAAAGAATCTCACAACTTTGTGGACAGAGTCCCAGTAAATTTGTTGTCTAAATACAAAGAAACTCTTAATACTTTACATCATTCTCTAAAGGCTATTCCACATCTCTTTTCTCATTAGAATTCCCTACCCACCTTTTCCCTTTACCCTCTCAACTGGAGGATCTTACCACATATTTTACACAGTGGAAAAAAAAAAGAGTACTCCTTGAGTAAGTCCTCCATATCATCCAAACTATCTATTCCTCTACTCTTATTAAGAGATAGGTGGATCTTTGTGCCAAAAACCAACCCCTCTACTTGTGCCCTTCATCCCATTTCTAACTTCCACTATCATCTCCTTTTTTCTCTATTTTCAATCTGTATCCATTGGTTCCTTCCCTGATGTTTACAGGCATAATAAACTTTCCTTAAATTCTCCCTAGGAGGCGGCTAGGTGGTGTAGTGGATAAAGCACCGGCTTTGGAGTCAGGAGTACCTGGGTTCAAATCCAGTCTCAGACACTTAATAATTACCTAGCTGTGTGGCCTTGGGTAAGCCACTTAACCCCACTGCCTTATTATTAAAAAAAAAAGAAAGAAAGAAAAAAAAAATTCTCCCTAGACCCTATGATCTCTGCTAACTAGTCTCTTACATCCCTTCTCTTTCTCAACCAAAGGTTTTGAAAAAGAAGTTGTTGGATTCAAGATGATATAGTGGAAGGAAGCAACTCCTTCAAACATTTATAAACTGCACCTGACCAAATTCTGATGGAGAAATCCAGAAAAAGCCACAATTAATCTTTTGTCCAGGACAGCATGGGAAATAGGACAGGATCCAGGCAGGAAGACATGGCACACAAGAGCAAGCATCCCAAGAGAGGCTGTGCAGTAACACAAAAGGAGACCCCAGATCTATAGCGCTCTGCAAGTGCCCAATAGCTGCTTTGTCATTCATCTCTCAATGCTGGGTCATAGATCCAAGCAGTCTAGAGATGTAGGTTGTGTACTGAGAAAGAAGTTCTGAAACCAAGCAGCAGTAATAGTGTGGCTCAAACCCAAGCATCAAGCAGCATCTAGCATCACTTCCAGCATCTGGTTAACCTGAACTGAAAACAGATCAAGGATTAAGAACCTTTGGATTATTTGAATACCATGTCCAACAAAAAGAGCCAAGATGTATTTTGTTTCAAGAAATCTTAAGAGAAAATTTCAGAAGGTCATGGAAAAAATAATGGATCTCATAAAATTAGAATCAAAAAGAAAAAAAAGTTAATGACTCTAATGAGGCAAAAAATATAAAAACAAAATCAAAGGACAGAAAAATTAGAAGAAAAATATAAATTATCTATCAAAAACAAATGGCCTGGAAAAGAGGTTAAGGAGAAACAATTTAAGAAACATCTAACTCCCTAAGAAGCATAACATAAACAAGCATGAATACTTCAGGAAATCATAAATTATTTGTTGCCCATTAGAAGGCAAATTAAAAATAATTGAAGAAATAGTCATTATTCATGGTTGAACCATGCCAATATAATTAAAATGATAATACTGAATTTATTTTTCCCGTGTTAATTATACTAAAGGGATATTTTACAGAGTTAGAAAAAATATAACAAAATTCATCTAAATGAATAAAAGGTCACATATAGCCCAAGAGGTAAGACAATTGGAGATTTTAAAAGATTGGAGGGAAAAGAGAGATACTAAGGAGGCTGGAAAATAGAAACTTGTGAGTTAACAGTAGTTAAAGGTCACAATTATTGGAATTAAACATGTCAGGGACACAGATCCAGGAGAGTACAAGGCAGTCAACACATGCAGCTCCAGGGAAATGAAGGTTTATGGCAGATTTGAAAAAAGAAAACAGGAAAGATTTCCAAAGGTCATTTATATGCAGAAATCAACTGCAGACATTCTGTATAGTTATCCAACTTGGGACCCAGAATCTGTCTACCCTCCACCTCTCACTCCTCCCACACACATACCTTTAAGAGATGTATCATATAGCTTTTCTCTATGGAGAGTTGTTTGATGTACACCAGGGCTATCCAAACTTATTTTTAAAAGTTTTTATTGAAAAATAGACAACATATTTGATTTGCTATTTTTGTGAGAGCTCTGCAGTTGATCAGCTTTATTTACTGAAATATTTAGTAAACCCACAGGCAGGGGACCACATAAAATCATACTGCTGGCCACATTTTGGCCAGCCCTAATCCACACAAAATATTTTTATCTTTAGACTTATTCTGTGCCTATGAGCAAGTTTCATTAAGTTTAATAGTATCTCTTTACTTTGCTAACAAAACTCCTTAGCAATGTAAAATGGATTGAGAACAAAACTTTCTTGCAAAGAACTTCAATTAATTTCTAATAAACTTCATTTGTTATTAGCATACAAACAATTCAGTTAGTAAAGGTGTCCATTCTTCAAATATACAAAGTTAGCAGTACCACATATAGAGAAGATGCCAAAATAATTTAACATTCCTAAGATAATCTGAAAATTATTATTCTTTTATTAATTATTATTAAGACAAATTATTAAAGTTGGATTTTTCCTCTGTATGAATGACCTAATAGAGCAGATCACAAACTGTGGTCCAGAGAATCCCTATTTCAGGAGATTCACAAAGTGAAAACTATTTTATAATGCTAAGACATTTTAATTCTAACATGATAATTATTCATAGATATAACCCATCTAAACAAAACCTCTTTGGCGTGTCCTCAAAATTTTTAAGAATATAAAGTGTTTCTAAGACAAAAAAAGTTTAAGAATCAGTGAACTAGCAAATGTGGTATTTATTTGTATAAATAGTGATTTTTTTTTATATAAATCCCCTGGTACAATATATTACTAGAATTGCAAGTATGAATTTCAAGTGCATAAAGCAACTTAACCCTAGTCATCCAATATACTTTATTGCAAACAATCTACATTAAACTAATGAAATAGTTCATATTAAATTAAGTCATGCCAATAGAAAACCATAATCAGTAGTTAAATATTATAGAAGCAATTCCTTTTCTATGTTGTTAAGAACATTAGTCTCCATGTTAGCATTACTTGAAAGGAATCAACGTGAAAATTAAAGACATAGAAAAGTCAGACAAAAACCTGAAATAATAATGTCTTCCACTAATATATTACCTTTTAAAGTTTACAAAGTGCTTTTACCTGTTATCTCTCTCTTGATCCTCACACCCACCTTGTAAGACATTATTGCCATTTTACCTAAGTGGAAACTGAGTCTTAAATAGCTTAAGTGACTGCCCACAGTTACAAAGATAGCTTCCACAGCAGAATTCCAACTGAGGTCTTTCTTAGCCCAAGAGATCCATCAAGTTGTCTCTTTCCTGACTTCCAGACTCTCATCCCCAATTACCTATGACAATTCAATGGGATATCTATAGACATTTTAAACTCATTAAGTTTAAAACAGAACTCATTATCTTTCCTCCAAAGCTTTTCCTGACTCCTACATGTCCTCTAAAACTGTTAAATGCACTATCACCCCAGCTGACAACTCACCTTTGACTCTTCATCTGTTGCCAAGTCCAGTTATTTCTATCTCATATATTTCCCCTCTTCTCTGACACTGGCACTACTGCATGCAGATCCTCATCATCTCACACTTGGATTATATACAAGAGACAATTTGCTGGTCTCCTAGCCTCAAGTCTCTTCCCACTCTAAATTCAACTTCCATTCATCTGACACAGTGATCTTCTAAAAGCACATATATGAATATGTCATTTCCCATTCAATAAACTCCAGTGGTTCCCTACTATTACCTCCAAGATCAAACAGGTTTTTAAACCCTTCCAAATTTGTTCCCTAAATACACTTTATTATCATTCCCATACTCTACAATCCGGAACACTGAGCATGATGCTCCATCTTCAGGCTGCACCTTCTAACTAACTGGCTGCTGTACACAGGGCTGAATCACTCTATCACTTCTCATCTCTGCCTCCTGGCTTCCTTCAAGACTTCTTAAGTACCACCTTTATTAAAAGTCTTCTTCCCTAACTCCTTCCCTCCACAAATCATACCCCCCCCCAGGGTCTTCTCACAGAGTACCTCCAATTTAATCCCATTCAATAACACCATAGATATGGGGTGGTTTTCACAGAATCTTTGCCCATTAGACTGAGTTCCCTGAGAGCAAGAACTGTTTTTGTCTTTGTTTGTATCCCTAGAGCTTAGAAGAGTACCTGGTTATCATCTGGGAAAGATTGGAAACTACAAAGAAGACAAAATCCATGTCTTAGTTTTTTCAATTCAGTATTAACAATCAAAAAGCATTTTTTTGCTTTCAAACAACAACCTGCCCCCCCAGAAATGAAGTATTACCTACCCACATTAAGCCTTTTAAAATATTACCTGAAATATATTTTTGTTTTAACTTTAATGGTAATTTTGCTCTTATTCTGGATGCTGTCATATATGGAGGACTGATGAGAGATGACACAAAACTACATTTAATAATTTTTATTTTCACAAAATGTGATAGTAAAGTCTACTATTAATAAGGGTGAAAATTATGTGCATTTTTTCACTCTCCTTTACTTAAAACAACTATAAATAAAGGAGTTTATGCCTTCATTCCCATAATCACATTTTTTATGGAATACATAATAGTATTCCTCTATTATTTTATATTAAATTTTCACAAAATACAATAAAATAAGGTAAAAATTTTCTAATATCTTCAATTTAACTCCCTGCCTTACCAGCAACTGCTTTATTTTCTTAACCAAAAAGTCTGCAAATGGTAAAGACTCAGTATTACAATTTACTTCTCCATTCTAAGAGATTATCTGACAAAACATAATATTCAGTTCTGAAATTGGAGAAATGTTTCAAATAAAAGTAGCCTGTAGAAAAACAGCATTTCAAAATGTTTTAAGCATGGATTTCTCTAATAGTTAATTATTCAAAATACGTATTATGGTAAAAATAAATTTTTCCTTGGCACTTTTTTCCAGCCTTTCCCCATTCAAAAGTTATTGCAGTTAACATTTCTAAAAACTATGAGAGAATATTCTTTTTTTTTTAGATTTTTTTGCAAGGCAATGGGGTTAAGTGGCTTGCCCAAGGCCACACAACTAAGGAATTATTAAATGTCTAAAGCCGAATTTGAACTCAGGGCCTCCTGACTCCAGGGCCGGTGCTCGCCACCTAGCCACCCCTATGAGAGTGTTCTTAACAGGACACAATAAAATCCTTCTAAAACAAGCTTCAAGTCAATCAAAATATGTAACTTTCTTACTTTACCTAACAGTGTGATCTTGCCCAAAATAAGATTCAATAAATATTTGTTGAAGTGAATATAAAATTGTTTCCCTATTGACTTGATGAAGAGACTATTTCTTTCAAAGTACTTAACTTCAAACAAGTTTTATGTCAGTATTCTCAGAACACCTTCAAAAACTAGTGTTATAGTAACAAAATTAATAGAATATATTTATATACTTTTGACCTCCTATCTGTGAGTTACTTCAAGGTTTTTTATTCTTAGTTAAAGACATGCCAAGTAAAATTACGGGCTGTCAAGTGTCTAAAGAAGATAATTCCGAAGCCAGTTTCAATGGTTGCTGTAAGAATTTACTTGTAACCCTCTCAACTTGCCAAAGGTCAAGAATCACCCATCATTATATTTTTTTTCCTCATAATACTGTCTCAAAAATACTGGAGTATTCAGTAAAGGAATCAAAGAAAATAAATGGCATTCTTTCAGTACAAAGCCCAGTTGAGATTTTTGTCTTGATGGACTTCAATGAGATTTTGGCTCTTCAGAGAAATTTAGATTCAAATGATGTATCATTTCAAAACTAGCTTTTCCTCTCAGGCAACTCTAAAATTAACTGAGTAGTTTCTTGAACGGTTCTCAGCTTTCTTGAGGCTTGTGGAAAAGGGAAGGAAAGTAGAAATAATACCAAGTAATTAAAATACGATATCAAAAATGACTCCACCATTTATTTTAAAGAAATCCTAACATTGATGAGTACCATCACTGTTGACAGATGTCAGAATTCAAAAGGATATTCTAGTTCAACTCTCATCTTACAATTGAGAAAACTGAGACTCAGAATGGCAAGTGACTTGCCTAAGGTCATACTTGAAGTCAGAATCTGAAGCTAGATTTAGCCCTCTTTCCCTTATAACATATTCTAGTTAAAAGGAGGGGGGAACAACTAAGTTGGTAACCCAGTTAGCTAGTTTATGATCATTCTTCCAATTGTAATATTATTCTTTTATATAAAAAACATGCCGGTTTATAGATAATTCACCATCATGTCTTTCTTTTCTTGATTTTTTTTGGCATATTACCTAAAATACCTTTCCTTCTATGCTTCTAGTAAGATGTTCTATTTTCTGAAATCTCTAAACTTCAAATAACTGCAGCATCACCGAAGTAGATTAGGATAGACTTCTAGTTGGTTAAACAAGAACATGTAGGCATATTAATCAGTCCTGAATAAAAATGTGTAAACTATACTCATAATTTCATCATGTGAAGCTTCAGTTTAATATATCATCCTCCTAAAGTTACACTTAATATCTTCAGCATATCCATTTTCCATATACAAGAATTAGTGAAACATATAAAACACACAAATGCAAATCTGCATCTTAAACCAAAACAATTTCAAAACTACTAAGAAATTTAGAGACATTAAGATAAAATAAGTTTGGATTTACCCCCCAATATTCTTTTTTGATACTCTTAGAGTTAGTATTGTATGATCATAGATCTAGAGCTGTCCATCTCAGAGGATATCTAGAATCCAATCCTCTCAAGGAAATTGAGGCCCACGGAATTAAAGTGATATGTCCAACCCCACAGAGATAATAAGCATCACAGACAGGGGTTTTAATTCAGATTCAACAAATTGCTTCAAATTGCCTTCCAGTTAAAGATAGTTTCCTCTAACAAAAGATCTCAGACTTCATTCTAGATCTTTAAAGGCAATAAAAGCATTCTCTCCAAAAAAAGATTCCCCTTGCCAAATTCATCTGAGAGAGAACAGCTTCACATCTTGCCATGCAAACTCCTAAATGTTTCTGCAAATTATAAGCAGAACTAGAATAAAATCAATTTCATCTATAGCATTTCATTCATAAATTCATTCAAGAGAAATGTGCACTTAAACTAGAACTATTTAAAACGAATATAAGATAATGTAGATTTAAAACTCAATCAGTACTGTTATGATCTTGATTTCCTTGGTTTTTCCTAGTGTAATGGTACAACCAAGGTACAAAGGCTGAGAACTTTGGCTGTCACTGTCACATACTATACCAAACTAGTGGCTCAAAGCAGACCTCTATCTTTCCCACGTTTAAAAAAAAAATTATCCCAACGCCAATTTGATAGAAGCGATGAATATCTGTTTGAATAATTGTTGCATAACAAGCCGAATCCAATCTCCTTTTAACCTTAATCTAAGCAGGTTATGGGATCGGCAGAAACTAAAGAAAAGCTGCCTTAAAAAGACCACCTCCACCACGGTCATGGGGGTGAACACAAAGGCATAGGTCTAGTCCAATAGACACACACACACACACACACACACACACATATCACGAACCGAGGAACGTTAAAGTTCGCCCCCCGGCCCTCGACCCATTCAACAGACACCAAAAATGCGAGCCTGTCGCGGGGCCTGTGCTGGGCGGGGTGGTCCCGAGCACCCACAGGGCTCACCCGGAGCAAGCAGCCAGTCAGTTTGGTCAAGGCCATGTGCAACCGCGGGAGGCCGTGTAAACAGCTCCTCTCCCCTCGGCCCGGAATCAGCCCGGGAGGGGGAGGGGAGGGGAGGGGAGGGGAGGGGGAGGGGAGGGGAGGGGAGGGGAGGGGGGGGAGGGGAGGGGAGGGGGATGCCATCATCTCCAGACCGCACGAATCGGCGGGAGGGGGAGGGGAGGGGGAGGGAGGCGAGGCTCAGCCCGCGAGGCTCAGGTGAGGTCCGGACAGGGCTTGCGGGGACGGGGCGGGCCAGCATTCGCCACATGCAGCTCCCCGTCCCCGGGGCAGGGGAGGGACTTACTTGCCGATAACCTCGCACAGCTCATACACATCCTCAAACAGCACGTCGTCGTCGGCCATGGTCCAGGGGGGAACTCACACAGAGGGCGCCGGGGAGGTGAGGGGCGGCGCGCCGCACGAGCCGCGGGCCGGATCCCGCTCCCTGGGGCTGCGGCCGGGCCTCCCCTCTGCTCCCCTGGGGCCCGGGCTGCTGGGGCCGGGCCGCTGGGGCCGGGCTGCTGGGGCCGGGCTTGCTGGGGCCGGCGCCGTAGGAAATCCAGAACCGCGCGGCGGCGGCGGCTTCTCGGTGGAATTGCAGCACGGCTCCTCCTCCTCCTCCTCCTCCTCCTCCTCCTCCTCCTCCTCCTCCTCCTCCTCCTCGGCTCCCGGCCCGGGGATCACCAGGAAGCCTCCTCGGGCAGGGCGGGCGGGCGGCGGCGGCAGCTCCCGGGCCGCGGGGCCGCCGCCTCCTTCCGGTCTCCCGGACCCACCGGCCGCCTCTGCCGAGCCGCACCTTCCCCTGCAGCGTCCGCGGGCCGGCGGCGCCTCCCAGCCCGCCCGCCCGCCCCCGCTCCTCTCCACCGCCCGGCGGCGGCGGCGGCGGGCGGCGGCTCCTCCAGCTAGCGGGGGGGCCGGGGAAGGACCATGAAGGGACTCCGGCGGCGGGCGGGGGGCGGTCACGGGAGGAGGCGGGGGCACAGTCTCCGCTCGCCCGCCCCGGCTTTCCTCCTCCTCCTCCTCCTCCTCCTCCTCGCGCCGCCGCGCCCGGGCTGGGGGAGCGAGCGAGCGCGCGCCGCGGGCGAGGGGAGGGGGCCGAGCTGGGGCGGGGGTGCGGTGGGGGAGGCGGCGGCCGCCGACCCGCTCTGCCTCCTTCAGCCGCGGCCCGCGGCGCGGTGCGCGGCCCCGGGCTCCCGCGCGGCTCCCCGGCGGGCGGCCCCGCCACATCCACGCGCCGCCTCCTCGGACGCCTTCTCTCGCCCGCCCCGGCCTCCCTCTCCTCTGCGCTCTCCTCTCTCCGGGCCGCTGCGGCGGCTACAGCGGCCGCGGCTTCCAGAACCACAGGCCCCGCCCCCTTCTTCCTCCCTCCCCCCCGCCCCGGCCCGGCGGCGGCGGCGGGAGAGTAAAGGGGAGTGGGGGCGGGGCTCGCGGCGCATGCGCGCGCCGGTGAAACGTCACAGCGACCTGGAGCGGGGGAGAAGGAGGCGGGGACGGGCTGGGAAGGGATGGGGAGCCGGCCGGGGCGCGGCGGAGCAGGGGGAAGCGTGCGTGGCCCGTGCGGCTGCCCCTGCGAGGCCGGCGGAGGGCAGCCGGGGAGGAGCGAGGCGGCCCGCCGGGCCCCGTCCCCTCACGGCGGAGCGGGGCCGCAGCCAGGAGCCGGCCTTCCCGCCTCGCTCCTGGTGAATGAGAAGGGGGGCGGCGAGGCTGTCACTCAGGCGGCCGCAGCCCGTCCCTGGGCGCAGGGAGGGGCGGGGGCGGGCCCCCAGCCCTCCGAGGCCGCGGGGGAGGGGAGCGCACCGCTGCAGACAAAGGTGCGCGCCTCAAGGCCACGGCCGCCGCCTCCCTCCCCTCCTGCCGGCTCTTGAACGCGGGACAGCTCAGCTTTGTGGACCGGCTCCGCAGCGCTGGGGTTGCGGGTTCTCCCCGTGCCCCTTGGGGTCCCGGCCCCTCGGCGGGGTGGGGGGTCCTTCTCCTCCCCCTCTCCCGTCTCCCAGCCGCCGGGGACCGGGAGGGATGGCAGGCAAGGTGCCGCGGGCGCCCGGGCACGGGGTGGGCATTGTTCCTCAGCTCTGGCTCACCTGGAAGCCCCGCGCCACGGAGCGCGTGCAGAATGTGCAAAGCCTCCTTTAGGCAGACCCTCCCACAGTCACCTCCCCTCACCCTCACCCTCACCTTCAGAGAAAAAGTTTCCAAGCAGTTCGGTAGTCACAGGCACCACAAAGTAACTGGTACTACAACATTCAGTTTGGATCAAAGTATACCATGGAAACAAAGTAAAGACTGGCAGATTGCCTTCTGTGGGGGGTGGGGGGAGGGAAGCTAGATTAGGGGGGAAAGTGTAAAACTCAAAATAAAATCTTATAGGGGAAAAAAATGTGTGCTGTAATAAACAGCAACGGTGCAATACATAATAGTTTCATTTCAAATATTGCTTTTGCATATGCTTGTCCCTCCTTCAAGAAATAGAGATCTCCCTCCTCCTTTCTTCCTGAACCCCCTCCTCTTAGCATCTTAAAAGTTCATCTCATGCATCTCAGAAGACTTCAATTATATAAAAAAGTTCAATTTTCTCCTTAAGTTTTGCTTCATTTCAGAACTGAATTTGACAGTCCCCTGAAAAGCGACCCAAAGTTGGATAATGAATAATATTTTACTCTATTGCTATGATTTCCAAAGTGTAGAATTACTGCAATTACTCTCCCCCATTTCTAACTATAGACTTTTCTCCAAAAGAACTGGTACATTCCTTTCAGTATTTTCTCTACCCCTTCCCCAAACCTAACTGCTACCTTTGGTCTCCATTGTGGTTCCTTCAGAGAGGTTATTACCTAAACTGACCAAAGAACCTTAAGCATAGCATTCAAGCACAACTATCCACTGTCCCAATCCCATCACTGCATCTAGGCTAAGGTATGATGAGTAAGACTCTTTAGTTTTTTCAGTAAACAAGAATTGCTCAAAACAGTCATGGGTAGGACGTGTTTACATTACCTCTCTCCCAAAATTCAAACACCCATTTTTATGTATAACATCACCATCATTTCAGTCTCACGGGGTTTCAGCTACTCATTACTCCTGCCTACTCTCAACTAAAACTGCTCTTTTCAAAGTTTTATCTACAATCTCTTCAAACAAACAAAATACTTATAAACATCTATTCAAATACATCTCAAAGGCTCCCTTCTAGGTAGAATTAGAAGTAATATAATGTTCTGCAATTACACAGGACTAAGTAAAATACTTAATTGAAAGAAAGCCTTTTTATATCTTAAAATTTTTATTATGTAATGTCTTTTTGGTACACTTTTTTTACACTTGATTTGAGAATGAGTTCCCAAAATTTTGACATGTGTTCTTTATAAATCTTGACCAAGAAAATATTTATCAAGTTGAATTTTAAGTATGTCAGTGACAAACATTTGATTTTTTTCTAAGTCTAGTCTTTATTATGACACATGAATTTTCAAAGGAATAAAAATCAGATGAATTCCCAGATCATTTAAGGTTGATTAACTCTAATTCTTGGATAAATTTTTTAATCTTTTTTTGATGCCAGATCATATTGTATCCATTTCCATTTGAGAATTTCTGTAATTCTGGAACAATTTTGCTTCTCTCAACATGCACACATATATAATATACATATATACATACATATATAGATGCATATACATAATATATATATATATTTATACATATATATAAATAAAAGAATTCATCATTCCCTCAATGGGGACAAGATTTTCAGTCCCTTTGGAAGTAAAAAAATACTCAAAACATTTTTTGTATTGATATTTTATAGTCTAATCAGTCTGGTGATAGAAAGTTCTTATAGGTTTACTCAGATCTCTGATAAGAGATTTTTGAAACAACCTTGAATGAAAAATGAAGTTCACTAATAAAAATCATCTTTTCCAAGTCTTCAACCCAGTGTTAATATTGTCTTGTCCATGATAAAAAAAAAGTTTTTAATAACAGCGTTTATTTTTCTTTTAAATCTAATCTTCTTGTGTTCTTTTTACCTTCAATAAAGCTAGGAATAGTAGATGAATCTATAAGAATCCCTCCAACTGCAAGGTTCCTCTAAAATTATTAGCTTGTTCTGAGACCTGGGCTGTTCCAAATGGGTTTTTGTCCAGTATTGGTCTTCTTTCTCATTTTCAGTTGTTCTTATCTCTGAGTTTCACCAAAATTGGCCATGTATCATTGATGTCTTGAATAATCTATAAGTACATAGAACACTTTTCTGAAAGTCTCTTTTTCTGAAACTGGCCAGTGCCATTGCCAGGCAGAGGGCATTCAGAACTTGGTGTAATGATGTGTTCTCAAAGGAGTTCAGTAAATGGGATAATTATTAATTCTCAAACTGTCCAAAACATTCAGATACAGTGGGATTGTGGTACCATTGTTGTAGGCTCAGCACCAAGCAGAGGCTAGGCTGAAGGTACAGACACTTGAAGGAATGGAACAGGATTTAGACAACTGCTCTTTCTTCTACTGTCCACCAACTCAAAGAGTCCACAGTAATTTCATCTCTAGCCTCTGGAGCTATCTTTTTAGAATTATCTGTTGCTGAAGCCCCACCTTTACAGGAAAGGGTTGATACTTAAAAAAGGCCTAAGGCAGCAAAACTACTTGGAGACCAAAGTCCAGGGACACAGATTGGCTATCAGCTTAGCCTGAATTTTCTACCTCTTTATCTTCACTTTCAAAATCCCAGAGTGTCTTATGCCTCCATTTGGTGTCCATATCAACCAATGAGACCAAAGAATGTCTGAGCCCCAACAGAAGTCTAAAAGCCTCCTCAAACCAATTCCAAGGCACAGAGAAAAAGATTGTAGTTAGAAAGATTCAAATCCCCTCTCAGTTACTTATTAAGCTGTGTTCTTTGGTAAATCACTTAACCTCTCCCAACCCCTGTTTCCTCATCTGCAAAATGGGGATAATTATAGCACCTACCTCAGGCTTGTTGTGGGAATCAACCAAAAAAATACATAAAATACAAATCTTAAAGCACTTTGTTGTTCTTGCTGCTATTATTATTATTTGTGTGTATATGTATGTATATCCAAAGAAGACATTTTCTCATTATACTTCTTAACTGATTTTTTTTTTAGGTTTATGCAAGGCAAATGGGGTTAAGTGGTTTGCCCAAGGTCACACAGATAGGTAAATATTAAGTGTTTGATGGCAGATTTGAACTCAAGTACTCCTGAATCCAGGGCCCGTACTCTATCCACTGCACCACCTAGCCACCCCTGAAATATTTTTTAAAAAGTAATATGTTCTTGAATTCAATTCAAGAAACATTTATTATGAATCTGGTAAGTACAAGGCCTAGTTCTACAAGGAACTCTGTTCAAATCAACAATCCTTTAACATGTCATTTTTAATGACATAATCATTGACAGAATCATTTTTAATTTCTAGGTCCCATCATAGTACCTCTTCCTTTTCAAGTTGCCATTACTTTCTCATCAGTTCTTTTTTTTTTTAGGTTTTTTTTTTTTTTTGCAAGGCAATGGGGTTAAGTCAGTCACCCAAAGCCACACAGCTAAGTAATTATTAAGTGTCTGAGACTGGATTTGAACCCAGGTACTCCTGACTCCAAGGCCGGTGCTTTATCCACTATGCCACCTAGCTGCCCCCTCATCAGTTCTTTATACAACTTGTATTTACATAGTTATTTATCTGTTATCCCCTTCCCCATTAATATATGAAATTTTTTTGGACAGATAGTATTTTTGCCTTTCTTTGCAAAAATGGTATTCTTGTATATGTCTGCATGGATTATCCAAATGGGACTCATTGAGGCATTAATAGTTATCTCTGGCATCATCCATCAATCTCAAAAATAAACTGCAATTCCCACCTTGAGAAGAGCAGGAAAAGCACCAAACGAATGACTCCATTTTCTGAAAGGAGTACTGGAGTAGAATTAAATTTCCCTTCCCCAAAACATTCCTGATCTAGGAGAATAATTATATGTCCAGAATAATCACCACAAAAAGTTTAGGTTTGTTAACCATTTCATTGCATATTTGTTTCCTATTTCTTTTATTTGTTTTCCCCTATTTTTCAAGATTTTTTTTTTAACTTGTTTGGAGTTTGTTAATTTTATAGTTAATTAAATTGTATGCTTAGTTGATTAATTCTTTTTCTACTTTTTAAATAAAGAGATATAATTTTTCCTCTGAAGACTGATTTAACTATATTTCAAAAATTGTCAAATTCTTTTATTACTGTCATTACTTTTTTACATTGTTATTGTTTCTATGATTTTGCCCCCCTTTGGACTATTCATTACTTAGGCTATTGTAATTTAGTTTGTAACTTTTAATTGTGTTCCTTATATTTGTTAATATTTTTATTGTCATATGCATGTGTAATAATTTTGACTTTTCAATACTTATTTATGATTTTTCAGTGCATTATAATATAGTTTGCTTTTTATAAAAGCACTATTGATCCTGAAAAACTTGTATATTCTTTCAGATCCTGGATGACAGGAAGATGCCATAAAAGTAATCTTTCTAGTTATCCAGCCAAATTTGTGTTTTCCTTTTAGTTTTTTTTTTTTTTTTTTGCAAGGCAGATGGGGTTAGGTGGCTTTCCCGAGGCCACACAGCTAGGTGTCTGAGGCCAGATTTGATCTCAGGTACTCCTGACTCATGCTCTATCCACTGCACCACCTAGCTGCCCCTTCTGTTTTCCTTTTGGAAAATCTTTCTGTTTAGATGTATCCAGCTCTAAGACAGGAAGATTGCAGTTGTCTATAATTATTATTTCACTATAACTTTTTGCAATTTGGCTAGGATTTCCTTTATGAATTTAGATGATATGTCATTTGGTGAATATATCATTTAAACATTATCACTTAATAATAGTATTGTCTCATCATCTATAACCTATATCGTAGTCTTTCTGGATCCCTCAACCTGATCCCTTGTAATTAGTTTTATTTCTTATTTTTATATTTATTTTGTTTAAGTATAAACATGGGCACTTATCTCCCCCTTTAGCAGGCAAACTCCTTCAGAACAGGAATTTTCTCATTCTTTATTTGTTGAAAAACTACAAGCCAAGAACAAAGTGGAGGGAGTATTGGTACATGACCTTCTGTTTGCAGGTGTTTCAACTCAATGCAGCCTCTGAAGCTGAGATGCAGCAAAATATGGATCGATTCTCAGCTACGTGTGCTAATTTTGGTCTAACAATCAACACCAAGAAAACACAGGTGCTCCAACAGCCAGTACCACACTATCCATATGTGGAACCATCAATTATAGCAAATGGAGAAATTTTGAATACTGTGGACAAATTCCAAATTACCCCCCCCCATTCAATTGCCAAAATGATTTTCCTAAAGCATAGGGCTGACCATGTTATTACCCCCCCCCCACTCAATAATATCCAGTAACTCTCTAGTACCTCAAGGACAAAAAACAAATTCTTCAGTGTAGCCATTCCTATCTTTCCTGTCTTACATTTTATTCTTCTCTGTGCAAGATGAAATACACTGACCTATTTGATCTTCCTTACTACATCTCCAGTCTCCATTTCTAGAATATTTTCTCTCTCATCTATGTCCTAGTATCCCTGGCTTCCATTAAGATAATGCAAATGCTACATTCTACATGAAGCTTTTTTTTTAGACTCCCCAGTTGCTAATTTAATTTCTCATTTGAGATTATCTTTCTGCTATTCTGTATTTATTTTGTTATGGAACTATTTATTTTCATGTTGTCTCCTTTATGAGATGATGAGATCATTAAAAACAAAGACTAGTTTTGCTTTTTTTTGTTTTTTTTAGTCCTTAGTACAGCAGCTAGTACTTCATAATCACTAAAATCTTTGATTGGTTGATATAATTCTAGAATTATTTGCTATAGCAATTGTTCAAGAAAAGCAAATTAAGGGAATAAATATAGGCAAAAAATGAAATAAAATTATTGCTTTTGTGGATGATATGATGTTCTATTTAGTAAAAGCTAGAAATTCAACTAAAATTAAAACAATAACTTCAACAAACTGGTAGAAAAATAAATGAACAGAAATCATATCTTTCTGTACACTATCAAAAACCAGAAGGAAAAAGTGGAATTTTTAATTCAATATTGAAAATAACTTTAGGGATTGTTTAAAATATTAGGAATTTGACATAGAAACACAGGAGACATGCAGAAATTATATGAATACAACTATAATTTACAAGAATAAAAACTAGCTTCAATTGTAAAATTATTATTGATCATGGTTGCCATAATGGCAAAGTTATCTAAATTAATTTTTTTTTATTCAGTGTCATGTAATCAGACTACTAAAAGCTTACTTTATAAATCTGGGGGGAAATGGCATTTATCTAGAGCAGCAAAAGATCATGAATTTCAGAAAATAATGAGCAAAAGTAAGAGGGAAAGGGACTTAGCCATATCACTACTTGTGTATAATTTCTTCTTTGTAATAGTTCTGTCTGTTCATATCCACCATGGATCTTTGAAGAATTCTCAACTTCAATTCTTCAAATATTGCAATGTTTCATGGCTTACAACTGTTGTTTTTTGTTCATCCTTTGTTTTTGAAAATCACCAAAAATATCCAGAGAATGATTTCTTGATTCTCATGAGAATTGGATTTTAGTAAGGCAGAGTTGTAGAAAGCAGTCAACCTCACTCTCTCTTCCAGAGTCATCTAAGTACAAGGGCAGGACAAAAGTCAATACAACTGGCAATGGCCCAAGATTCGGTGAATGACCCTGGTGTCTTTGATGTCTAATAACCAAGTTCTAGATATTCCACAGTCCCTTTTTCATCCATCTTCATGGCTCCTGGAACAAATTGTTTTCATCTATCCATTCTGACAGTAAAAGTCTTCAGATGCTTGGGATAGACTCACCCATCTATTTGAAGCTGGTTAGTTACCTTCACCCTGTTTTAGCCTATCTGCTGAGACAATTTTCCACAGGGACCACTGTGCATGCTACAGCTTCTTGTACCCACAGGTGAGAGTTGAGTGCCAGATGAACACTAGAGGTGGATGAGCTATCCTGAAAAGGGCATGAAGCCACACACCAGAGATGCTAGTCTTCCTATGTTCCCCAGGGGCAGCTATGTGGTCCAGGGGATAGAATGCTAGACCTGAAATCATGGAGACTCATCCTTCTGAATTCAAATGTGGCATTGCATACTTACTAGCTTCATGACCCTGGGTAAACTACAACATCACTGAAAGTTTACTGGTATTGAAAAAGACATGCATTTGCTACTAGGGAAAGTTTGAGTCATTTGAAGAAATTTGCCATTTTCCAGAGTCAATCTGATTTACTCTTTCCTTTTTAATCCTGGGACTACCTCATCTTCTCTATAATATATACATTTATAAGTAAGCTTTATAGGTTGTTTAACTATGAGTGTATAATCTATTTGCTTATTCTTATGTTAATAAGCCAAACTCTAACTCTTTAGAGGAACCATGGATCTTATTAGGGGCTCAACAATGTTTCAAGGTTTGACACAATCAGCATAGAAGGATCTAAAGGAACTCACTGCCTATAGGGATTATATATCCATCCAAATATCAAAGCAGTATTTCCTCTCATTAAAAGCATCATCATTATCAAAATGAAAAGAAATTTATTTAACCAGCTTTATTAGGCCTGTCATTTTCATTCCCAAAAGAATTTCTCAAGAATAAGGCTCTGGGGGAATGAAAATCATCATAGAAATGCTCTTGGTAAGAGTGATTCTATCCTTAAAATGTAATAAATATGTATACTCCAAAAACATGTGTGTAAATATATAGGTCTGGTAACTAGATGATTGTGGTATGTATATTTGGTTACCTTAGCAAATGAATACTGCTTAGGATGACCAAATCTGTTTATCATAAATCACCCTATGGTATAAAATCAGTACATTCATATATTTACAAAATTTTGGCCATTAGTTACATTATTTTAAAATATGGTCAAATTCCTCTTAAAAGCAGACTATAGGAGTGATTAGGTGTGTAGTGGATAAAGCACCGGCCCTGGAGTCAGGAGTACTTGGCTTCAAATCCGGTCTCAGACACTTAATAATTACCTAGCTGTGTGGTCTTGGGCAAACGGATTGCAAAAAAAAGCAGACTATACAAACTAAATTGTCACCTGCAAGCTCAACAAAATGACCCAGTACTTGTGAAGAGACAAAGTCTTTTTTTTTGTTTGTTTGTTGAAAGGGGGGCGGGGACTTGCCCAAAGTAACACAGCTGGGTACTTATTGAGTGTCTGAGTTCCTATTTGAACTCAGATCCTCCTGACTCCAAGGCTGGTGCTCTATCCACTGTGCCACCTAGCTGCCCCTGAAGAGACAAAGTCTTAACCAAAACTAAGGGGCATCAATGTCCACATTGACAATGACCTGTTACTTGACACAAATTATGCTGTGGGTCTCTAGTTTCCTGGAGGCAAGGAAGAACTGGCTGAACCTTTAATTAGAATAGTTAAGGTCCAGTCCCCAGCTAGCCATCACTTCTCATGTCAGCAGTTCTGTTAGAATTGACTCGGCTAACCTCACATTTTACCCTTATGCTTCTAATGCACCATTATCTTTTGACCTTAGGTATGGTATGACTGTTTAGAATATGATGGTATGACTGTTTAGAGTAGTTTGGATGTGAAGTTGAGCTGGATATTTCCTATTGTTCATCTTAGGGAAAAAAAAGAAGATTCTATTGTATAATGTATGAATTAGAGTTGGAGCTAGTCTCCTTTCTATTAAGTTAGTGATCATATAAACTGAGTGAAATAACTGAGTATTTATGTGGACTGAAATAAATAAGAACAAATTGTTTTACCAAATTCATGAAGTTTGTTATCTTTCCTTGGAGAATATGTTCTTACCTAGTTTTGTTATGCAATGCTTTATATACTGGTATTCAAGAAGCTAATAAAAGAAACCTAGTTAATCTTAATGGAGATAGAGGATAATTTGGTTGTGAAATTCAGTGTTATGACAAGATATTCTTGAACCTGTGGCAGGGTAGAATTCCTGCACTACCCAGTTCTGCTTAAACTTCTTTAACATAGGCTAAATTTTGGTTTCTATACCTTCTGTGTATCTCTTACATAATTGTAAAATATAAACTTTCTTCTTTGTCTGTCTAAAGAGGAAGAAAGTGAAGTTGGCCTAGCTTTTGGAAGAGATGAACAAGGTTTTTTCCTACATGTCCTAAACTTTGGCATTTTTATTCTCTCATATTAATCCACTGTAACCTCTGCCCTTGAGAAGAAAATCAAGGAAATTAAGAGTTAATGTTTCTTGATGTGATCCATTTCATATCTTACATGAAGCTATTATATATAGTTATTGCAGTTTTAAGAACCAGATAGAGTAAATGGAATATTTTTGTCCTTGTCCTTTAATGAGTACCTACAGTGAACTGAATAGCATAAGACTGAGTTTCCCTGCAAATGAAAAGTAGTCAGGCAAGGGTCTGAAATGACATTAATCATAGTTAAAATATTTTAAATAATTGCATATGTCTTTATGTTTAGAAATACTTTCATTCTTTAATAAATTATATATTGTGATTTAAAATATGTATTTACAGAACAAATAATAATTTCTACTGTGAAAGGAAGTTTTTTAAATTCTCCAATAAAATACAATGGATACTTGAATTAATTAATAACCTAATGAGAAAGAGACTGCAAGTTTATTAATTAAAAGCAAATTATAACAATATACACCTCAATACCTTGCAAAGATCAAATCAAATGTATCTACATATATATATATATATATATACATATTAGCTTACATATGTATGCATGTGCCTGTATGTGGTAGTTGTCATATGACCAAGGTGACCTTCAAGTAAGTCAGGTGGTCAGACTCCAGACCCTGTTCAACCTTGCTGTCCATGAGGGTTAGAGGCATTCAAGCAAGCACATCTCTATTTCTTCATACTCTGCTACATAATTTTCTATATGATTCCTCCTACTTTTGTCTTATAAATTGTTTGCATTTTATAAAATATTAAGTTAGAAAACAAACCGATAATTATCAATGATTATGTCCTTAGTATATCATTATGTCCAATATCCTTTAAAAATTATTTTCAGGAAACAAGTAATAATAATTATAATCATACTAATTAACATTGATATAGCACTTAACTATGTTCCAGGCACTTTTTCTAAGAATTTTACAATTATTATCTCATTTAATTCTCACAACAACCCAAGAAGAAAGGTATTATTATTATTATCTTAATTTTACTGATGAGGAAATTGGGTCAAATATGTGTTCAGGGTCACATATTTGTCTGAGGCTGGATTTTAAGTCAGGTATTCCTGGTTCCAGGCTCCCCACTATGTCCACCGGGCAACTTAAATGTCCCATTCATAAAAAAAATTAGGAAATTTCATTTAGGAAAAATCAGGATATCAAATTTCTCTGAAAATGTCTAATTTGGAAATATATAGGAAATTGATGCAAATATATAACAAGCTCTGCTCTCTAATAGAAAAGTGATTCAAACATATAAACAGGCAGTTCTCAAAGAAATGTAAGTTAATAACCAGATGGAAAAAATACTCCTAGTTGCTCTAACAAAAAAATTCTGGAATATGACCACTTCATTCACTTGGAGGTTACCCAACCCCAGCCAACTACTTGATTAGTTTCTTTTATATTTAATTTTAGCTTTCTGAACTCTATAGAGGGGAGGAAAAACCCAGATATCTCATTGTCTGATCTTGTTATCTCTTATACTTTATGTTTCTTCCTTAAGGATATGATTTCTCTCTCATCACACTCAATTTGGATCAATGTACAACATGGAAACAAAGTAAAGACAGACAAATTGCTTTCTGTTGGGGGGGGGGAGTAAGATTGGGGGGAAAATTGTAAAACTCAAATAAAATCTTTAATAAAAAATTTTTTTAAAATGTAAAGATTATCAGACTGCCTTTTGTTGGTGATAGGGGACAGGAGGGTAGGGGGGAAATGTATAAAATTCAAAACCTTACAAAAAATGATAGGTAGAAACTGCTATTGTTTATAATTGGAAAAAATAAAATATTTATATAATAAAAAAAGAAAAGGTTTTGCTCAAATGAAACTAGTACAACCAAGATTAAAATTATTGGAGTAATTTGGGAAATAAATTTTTCATCTAGAACTCATTTCTGGAAATCTATTTTTTTATGTTTTTGCAAGGCAAATGGGGTTAAGTGGCTTGCCCAAGGCCACACAGCTAGGTAATTATTAAGTGTCTGAGTCTGGATTTGAACCCAGGTACTCCTGACTCCAAGGCCAGTGCTCTATCCACTGCGCCACCTAGCTGCCTCTTAGAACTCATTTCTAAAATATATAGAGAACTGAGTCAAATTTATAGGAATATGTCATTCTCCAGTTGATAAATGATTAAAGAAAATAAACAGGCAGTTCTCAGATGAAGAAATAAAAGCTATCAATAGTCATATGAAAAAATGCTCTAAATCATTATTGATTAGAAAAATGCAAATTAAAACAAATCTGAGGTACCATGTTCCATATATCAGATTGACCAATATGACAAAAAAAAAATAGAAAATGATCAATGTAGGAGGGGATGTGGAAAAAATTGGGACACTAATGCATTGTTGGTAGAGTTATGAACTGAGCCAACCTTGCTGAAGAACAACTTGGAGCTATGCCCAAAGTACAATAAAATTGTGCATACTCTTTGATCCAACAATACCACCACTAAGTCTATATCCCAAAGAAATTACAAAAAAGGATAAAATAACCACATGTACAAAAATTTTTATGGCACCTCTTTTCATAGTGACAAAGAATTAGAGATTGAAGAATGTCCATCAATTGGGGAATGGTTGAACAAATTGTAGCATATGAATGTGATGTGTTAGGAACTGTTATGTATGGGAGCACTGTAAATTATCTTCACCTGGTATCCTTGAGCACAAGAGCCTTATCTTACTAAGTGCCATGGAAGTGGGAGTGGATTAGAGACTGAAGAGGCATTTAAGCATTGACATTTAGCTCAATAAACAGAGACCTTGGTGTAAAGGGAGAACTTGTCCTCTCTGGAAGAGAGAGTGAGGTTGACTACTTTCTGCAACTCTGCCTTACTAAAATCCAATTCTCATGAGAATCAAGAAATCATTCTCTGGATATTTTTTGGTGATTTTCAAAAACAATGGATGAACAAAAAACAACAACAGTTGTAAGCCATGAAACACTGCAATATCTGAAGAACTGAAGTTGAGAATTCTTCAAAGATCCATGGTGGACATGAACAGACAGAAATATTACAAATAAGAAATTATACAAAACTATTATTTGTATACAGATGGTATTCTCCATTGAAGACAGCCCCAAATTGTCCCTGATTGTTGCACTGATGGAATGAGCAAGTCTATCAAGGTTGCTGCTAGGATGTACAGTGTTTTTCTGGTTCTTCTCATCTCACTCAGCATCAGTTCATCCAAATCCCTTCAGGCTTCCCTGAATTCCCATCCCTCCTGGTTTCTAATAGAACAATAGTGTTCCATGACATATACATATATATATATATATATATATATATATATATATATATATATATATATATATATCACAGTTTGCTAAGCCATTCCCCATTTACTTGATTTCCAATTCTTTGCCACCACAAACAGGGCTGCTATGAATATTTTCGTACAAGTGATGATTTTACCCCTTTTCATCATCTCTTCAGGGTGTAGACCCAGTAGTGGTATTGCTGGATCAAAGGGTATGCTCATTTTTGTTGCCCTTTGGGCGTAGTTCCAAATTTCTCTCCAGAAAGGTTGGATGAGTTCACAGCTCCACCAATAGTGTAATAGTATCCCAGATTTCCCACAACCCTTCCAACAATGATCATTATCCTTTCTGGTCATATTGGCCAGACTGAGAGGTGTGAGGTGGTACCTCAGAGAAGCTTTAATTTGCATTTCTCTAATAATTAACGATTTTGAGCAATTTTTCATATGGCTATGGATTGCTTTGATCTCCTCATCTGTAAATTGCCTTTGCATATCCTTTGATCATTTGTCAATTGGGGAATGACTTTTTTTTAAAAATATGACTCAGTTCTCTGTATATTTTAGAAATGAGTCCTTTGTCAGAATCATTAGTTGTAAAGATTGTTTCCCAATTTACTACATTTCTTTTGATCTCGTTTACAGTAGTTTTATGTAATCAAAATCATCTAGTTTGTTTTTGGTGATGTTCTCCACTCTTCCTTAGTCACAAACTGCTCCCGGTTCCATAGATGTGACAGGTAAACTAGTCCTTGATCTTCTAATTTGCTTATGGTATTGTTTTTTATGTCTATGTCCTGTAACCATTTGGATCTTATCTTCGTAAAGGGTGTTAGGTGTTGGTCTAATCTAAGTTTCTTCCATACTAACTTCCAATTTTCCCAGCAGTTTTTATCAGAGAGTGCTTTTATCCCAATAGCTGGACTCTTTGGGTTTATCAAACAGCAGATTACTATAATCGTCTCCTACTATTACACCTAGTCTATTCCATTGGTCCACCACTCTATTTCTTAGCTAGTACCAAACAGTTTTGATGACTACTGCTTTATAATATAATTTTAGATCAGGTAGGGCTAAGCCCCCTTCTTTTGTACTTTTTTCATTAAATCCTTGGAAATTCTTGACTTTTTATTTCTCCAAATGAATTTACTTACAACTTTTTCTAACTCAATAAAGTAATTTTTTGGAATTTTGATTGGTAGGGCATTAAACAGGTAGTTTAATTTTGGTAGAATTGTCATTTTTAATATATTATGAGCAAAACCATTTCAATTTAATTAATCAAAATTATTCATTTTTGTATTTTATAATATTCTCTATCTTTTTTTTTGGTCATAAACTGTTCCTCTTTCCATAGATCTGACAGATTCCTTGTTCTCCTAAGTGGCTTATGGTATCTCCTTTTAATGTTTAAATCCTGTACCTATTTCTTTCTTGCTTGCTTTCTTTCAGTTTTTGCAAGGTAATAGGCTTAGTGACTTCCCCAAGGTCATACAACTATGTAATTTTTAAGCGTCTGAGGCCGGATTTGAACTCAGGTCCTCTTGACTCCAGGGCTAGTGCTCTATCCACTGTGCCATCTAACTGACCCATCCTATACCCATTTTGACCTTATCTTGTTATAGGGTGAAAGTTGTCAGTCCAAGTCTAGTTTCTGCCACAGTATCTTCCAGTTTTTCCAGCAGTTTTTGTCAACAAGTGAGTTCTTATCCCTGAAACTGGAATCTTTGGTTTTTACCAATTGGTAGCTATTATAGTCATTTATTACTTGGGTTTCCAAGTGAATTCTACCAAACATCCAAAGAACAATTAATTCCAGTTCTTATAAACTATTTGAAAAAATAGGTGAAGGAGTTCTGCTAAATTCCTTTTATGACACTAACTTTATGCTGATACCTAAACTAGGATGAACCAACACAGACAAAGAAAATTACAGACTCATCTCCCTAATAAATATTGATGCAACAATTTTTAAATAAAATTTTAGCAAAGAGATTACAAGTTATTATTGGGATAATATACCATGATCAGGTAGGATTTATGCCAGGTATATAGTGTTGGTTGAATACTAGGAAAACAATCAGTCTAACTGATCATTTCAATAACAAAGTTAACAGATATAAGATTATCTCAATAGCTGCTAAAAAGTCTTTGATAAAATATAGAATCCATTCCAATTAAAAACACTAGAAAGCATAGAAATAAATGGAGTTTTACTTAAAATGATAATCAGTATCTATCTAAAACCATCGGTAAGCGTTATATGTAATGGGGATAAACGAGAAGCATTTCCAATAATATCAGGGTTGAAAAAAAATGCCCATCATCACCACTATTATTCAATATTGTATTAGAAATATTAGCTTTCAAAGTAAGAAAAGAAAAAGAAATTGAAGGTATTAGAATAGACAATAAGGAAGCAAAACTTTTACTCTTTGCAGATGATATGATGATATATTTAGAGAATCCTATAAAATCAACCAAAAAGATTCCTTGAAACAGTTAGCAATTTTAGCAAAGTTAGCAGGATATAAAAACAACTCACGTGAATCATCAGTATTTCTATATATGACCAACAAAGCCCAAGAACAAGTAAAATTCCATTTAAAATAACTATAGACAACATAAAATACTTGGGAATCCATCTACCAAGACAAACCCAGAAACTATGAAAATAATTACAAAACTTTTTTTACACAAATAAAGTCAGATCTAATAATTGGAAAAATGTCAATCACTCATGGTTAGACTGAACCAATATAATACAAATGACAATTATATCTAAATTAAATTACTTATTCAATGCCATGTCAATCAAACTGCTAAAATTATTTTACAGATCTAAAAAATAGTAATAAAATTAATTTGGAGCAAAAAAGGTCAAGAATATTGAGGGGAAATGCAAAGGAAGATGGTCTGGTTGTAGCAGTTTATAATTATATTAAAGTAACAGTCATGTAAACTGTCTGGAATTTGTTGAGAAATAGAGAAATGGATCAGTGGGCTAGATTAGATACAAAAGAAATAATATTACATGATTATGGTAATCTATTGTTGATAGACTCAACTCAACTCAAGTTCTAGGATAAGAACTCCCTATTTGATAAAAGATGCTGGGAAAATTGGAAAATAGTATGGCAAAAACTAGACACAGGTCCACATTTCTGGTTGGTTGGTTAGTTGGTTCTTGTTCTTCGTGATCAAGAAAGAAAAAATGATATCACTGTGTTTGAGACAAATCACAAGGAGTCCCAAATGTGGCTGATCAGACTAATACAAAGTTGGAGTCCTTTGCCCCAAGTCAGGCACAAATATTTCATGTGAACTTACATATATCACATTTCCTTCGAGCTGCTTCAATTCTGCCTTCCTCATAGAGCACAGCACCCTTTCTGATGAGAGCCCACCATGGTGACCATTCCTGTGTCAGTGTCTCCCATGCTGTACAATAAATTCTAATATTTCTTTTTCCTTTTTTTTTTAGTTTTTTCAAAGCAGTGGGGTTAAGTGGCTTGCCCAAGGCCACACAGCTAGATAATTATTAAGTGTCTGAGACCAAATTTGAACCCAGGTACTCCTGACTCCAGGGTCTGTGCTTTAGCCACTGTGCCACCTAGCTGCCCCACCAATTCTAGTATTCTTAAAAGAATCTTCACAGTGTCCCTGATTCGCTTGTTCTGACCCCCTTTTAAGTGCTTGCTTTGTGTGAGTTCTCTATAAAGTAGTCTTTCTGGCAAGTATACTTCTGGCATTTTAACAACTTACCCAGAACATCACAGTTGCATTCTCTGCAGCAATGTTGGAATGCTTGGCAGTTTAACTTGAGAAAGGACCTCAGTGTCTGGTATTTTCTCCTTCCAGGTTATCTTCAGAATCTTCCTAAGAAAACTTAAATGGTTGCCTGGCATGGTGCTGGTAGACTGTCCAGGTTTCATAGGCATATGCAATGAGGTCAGCACAATGGCTCTGTAGACTTTCAGTTTGGTAGTTAGTCTAATATCTCTTCTCTCCCACACTTTCTTTTGTAGTCTCCAAAATACTGAGCTACCTCTGGTAATGCATGTGTCAAACTCTTGTCAATCTATACCTCCCTGGAAAGGACACTGCCAGGGTAAGTGAACTTGACCATAGTACTCAAAATTTCTCCATTTGCTGAAACTGATGGTTCCACATATAGATGGTGTGGTCCTGGCAGTTGGAGCACCTGTATTTCTTGGTGTTAATTGTTAGCACAAGCAGCAGAGAATCTATCCATACTTTGTTGCATCTGACCTTCAGAAACTCCATTGAGTGCACAATTATCTGCAAACAGATCATGCACCAACACTCCTACTTTAGTCTTGGTTTGTTGTATTTTCAAGTTGAAGAATTTACCATAGGGCAGTAATTGACCTTGCTGCTGCTGTGCTCATCTTCAGTGAAGGATTTTGATAACATGGTTGAAAACACCATACTAAAATGCATGGGAGCAAGGACACATCCTTGTTTCATTCTATTGGTGACTGGGAAATCTTGAGATCATTGTTTACTATCAAGAACCCAGGCAAACATGCTGTCATGAAATTGATGATATGGTACTGATGAACTTCTTTGGGAAATGATATTTTGACATAATTTTCCATAAACTTTCATGACTAATAATCAAAGACCTTGGTCAGATCTTCAAATGTTGTATACAGAACTCTGTTCTGTTCCTGGCATTTATCCTGGAGTTTTCAGGGAGTAAACACCATATCAACTGTTCTCCGACCTTTTCTGAAGTCACACTGACTCTCAGGGGAGGTGACCATCAGCCAAGTGAAGGATTAGTCTATTGAGGACTCTGACAAGAATCTTAGACCAATGACTAAAAGAGAAACACCCCTGTGATTGTCACAGATCAATCTATTCCCTTTACCTTTATAGAGATGGACAGTGGACAATCCTTGAATTCTTGGGTGGTAACCTCTTCATGCCATGTATCTTGGAAAATTTCATGCAACTTTTTGTTGAACAATGGACTCCCCACCTTATAGATCTCAGCTGGAATAGAATCAGTACCAGATGCTTTACCACTTGAAAGGAGTCTAATGGCATTTAAAAACCTCTTCTTCAGCTAGAGACAGAAACTTGAGGCCAATGGTCAATGGCTTCTGCATTGATTGATTATAGTCTATTAAGAACACTACGGAAGTATTCAGCCCATCTCTCTAGGATCATGTCACTATCTATCATTAGTCAATGTGGATTCATCAGCACTGAGTAGTTGAGATATACCATAGATCTTTGGCCCATAAATACCCTTCAGGACATCATCAAAACCTTTGGATTGTTACTATCTGCATAAAACTGAATTTCATCCGCCTTTTTACTGAGCCAAGAGTCCTGCATTTCTCTCTAAGCTTCACTTATACTTTACTTTTAATGGAATTAAATGCTACCTTCTTAGAAATGGATGAAGTATCCTACTGGTAAATCCTGTGGAGTTCTCATTTTTCACTTAGCAGCTTCTGTATTTCCCCATCATTCTCATCAAATCAGTCTTGATGTTTGTGAGTGTTCTGCCCCAGATAAGCAAATACAGTGTTGTACACCAGATCCTTGAAAGATCCCAATTCCTATTTTGCTCCATTTTTGCCAACTATGTGCTGTCTCAGTTTTTTCTCCAAATTAGTTACAAACTGTTCCAGGCCAGAGAGACACTCTAATCTCTTGACAGTGATTCTTCTGGTAGTCATTTTGCCTTGGGGCCACCACTTTTGTTGCATGTAAACATTTATTTATTTATTTTAATAAATATTTTATTTATTTTTCCAGCTATAAACAATGATAGTTTTTAACCAATCATTTTTTTACAAGGCTTTGATTTTTACAATATTTCCTCCTCCCTCCTTTCCCTCCCCCTTGTCCCTGAGAGAAAGCAATCTGATACAGGCTTTACATTTGTAACCATGATAACATAGATTGAAATTGAACATGATGAGAGAGAAGAATCAGATCCAATGGAAGAAAGAAAACTAAATAGAGATAAAATTATATAATATATAATACTTAAGATAACTTTTAAAAACTGAAAATAATAAACTCTGTTCTTCATTTAAAATTCACAATTTCTTCTCTGCATATATATGGTATTTTCCCATTATGGTATTTTCCCATTATGGTAATTTCCCATTTAAAATTGTCTTTGATTATTGTGTTGCTGAAATGAACAAATCCATCATGGTTGATTGTCACCCAGTGTCGATGTTGGTATGTATAATGTCCTTCTGGTTCTGCTCATTTCATTCTGAATCAATTCATGCAAACCTTTCCAGGCTTTTCTGAATTCCTATCCCTCATGATTTCTTATAGAACAATTGTATTATATAACATGCATAGACCACAATTTGTTCAGCCATTCCCCAATTGATGGGCATCCCCTCAATTTCTAATTCTTTGCTACTACAAATAGAACTGCTATGAATAATTTGTGCATGTGAAATTTTTACGCTTTTCATGATCTCTTCAGGAGTGGTATTGCTGGATGAAAGGGTATGCACATTTTTATTGCCCTTTGAACATATGAATGTAAATATTTAACTTGAAGAGCATGAATCTGTGGTCATTCTAACACTCTGCACCACATATTGCCTTTATCACTCTCACATCCTGTCTGTCTCTTCTCCTTACAATCACATAGTTTATTAAATGCCAGCAGTTGCTATGAGGAAGTTTTATTGCATTTAGGTAAATGGAAGGCAATGCTTGTGATGAGAAAGTCATGAGATGCACCTCTTCAGTAGTAGGAGACCTTTATATTGCTGTTTCCAACTCCATTCCTCCCAAAACTCCCTGTCATGTCTGGTCACCTGAGCCTACTCTAGCATTAAAGTCACTCAGAAGTATAAACTTGTCTTCTTTTGGCACATTGATCATAGGGGTCTCTAGGTCTTCATCAAATTTTTCTTTAGGGGTGGCTAGGTAGTGCAGTGGATAAAGCACCAGCTTTGGAGTCAGGAGTACCTGGGTTCAAATACGGTCTCAGACACTTAATAATTACCTAGCTGTGTGGCCTTGGACAAGCCACTTAACCCCATTTGCTTTGCAAAAAACCTAAAAAAAATTTTTCTTTGGCTTCATTAGAGTTCATAAAGCATAGGCACTGATGATGGTCGTATGGCATTTTCTTGGAAGTGGCAATCTCATTGTCATGAGCCTGTTATTTACTCCTTTTGGTAGGCATGTAAGCTTGTTGACTAGATTAGTTTTGATCGCAAAATTCACCCCAGCTTCATAGTGCTCCCCTTTACTAAGGCCACTCTAGAAAAACGTGTATCCAGCCCCAACTTCAGTAAGCTGGCCTTCATTTGCCAGCTTTGTTTCATTCATGGCTGCTATTTGGATATGATACCTGCTGAGTTCTCCTGTAGCAAGAGCAGTGCATCTTTCAGGTCTATGGGATCTTGTGTCATCTATGAGTGTGTGCACATTCCATATTCTGTGAGTGGAATCTTTTTTCAAGAAGTTTTTGTAGATGTTTTTTGTTTCCACTGCACTGTGGGATCCCCACATGTTGCAGTAATCAGGTTAGGGTTGGATAAGCAGACAATTTTAGAGCACCTTTTCTAGCCCCTTCCTCACTTCAGGAGGTGAGCAATATGATCTCTAAAAGGACTGCTCAGTCACCTGGGGGCTGCTGCATCCCACTGCTGCTTTCAGTGGGGAAACAGCCCTATGACCTGGGCTACCTATGTGCAGGGTTGTAACTACAGCTCCCATTGTATCCATACCTGCTATTTTGTCACTTGCCTGTTGCCTCAGGACTTTGTGATAGGAATGGTTAAGTGGTATGGATGATCTCTCCTGACATGTATTTAAGTGAGAAAGAACTGCATGAAGTCATTGGCTTCACTTTTTCTTTCTTTTCTTTTCTTTTTTGCTATTTTACTTTTTAAAATTTATTTATTCTTATTTTGTACAAATAATGTTTTTTATACATTACTAAAATATTCCTGCTTAAGAGTAAACATAATATCCCCTTCCCCCAGAAAATATAGACTCACATAAATGATAAAGGGGAGAGAAAAATTAAAATTAAAAAGTAATAATAATAATAATAATAATAATAGTAGTAGGTATGACCAGGTGGCACAATGGATGGAGCACCGGCCCTGGGGCCAGGAGCACCTGGGCCAAAATATGGCCCCAGACTCCCAACAATCACCCAGCTGTGTGACCCCATGCAAGCCACCCCAACCCCATTACCCTACAAAAACCAAAAAAAAAAGACCCAAAATAAAATAGTAATAATAATGATAATAATAGTAGGGGCAGCTGGGTGGCAGACAGATCACTGGCCCTTGAGCCAAGAGCACCCAGGTCCAAATCCAACCTCAGATACCCAACAATCACCCAGCTGTGCAGCCCCAGGCAGGCCACCCAGTCCCATTTGCACTGCCACACCCCCCAGAAAATAATAATAATAATAAAAATGTGCTTCAGTCTGTGTTCCAACACCACCAGCTCTGTCATGGGTGGATCACATTCTTTAGGATAAGTTGATCACAAAAGTGACTTCCATATTTTTCCACCATTGCCATTGCTGATTGCAACTCCCTCCATTCATACTTCACTACTACCATGAACTATATTTTCTCTCTCCTTTCACTCTGTCTCTGCTGTAGGGTAGTTGAGTGGTGCAGCAGACAGATCTCCAACCCTGGGGCCAAGAGGCCTGGAGCCCACATATTACCCCTTAGGCCCAGCATCCACCTGGCCCTATGGTCCTGGACAGACCATCCAATCCCAGCCCATTGCAAGAAGTAAAAAAGAAAATGTATTATATCTGACCATTCTCCCCCCATGATCCATCCTCTCCTCCATCACTCACATCCCTCCCCTCCCCCTGCCCCATTCTTTCCTTCTTACTCTACATGTCTATACCCCATTGAGTATATATATATATATATATATATATATATATATATATATATGCTGTTTCCTCTCCTAGCCACCTCTGATGAAAGCAAAGATTCCCTCATTTCCCCCTTGCCTTCCCCCCTTCCATATCATTGCAATAGCTCATTGTAATAAAGAAAAATCTTATTAAATGAAATATCTTAGCCTATTCCTTCTCTCCTTTTTCTTTCTCCCATTACATTTACCTTTTATCTATTGACTCCATTTTTATACCAGAATATATCTTCAGATTCAGTTTTCTCCTGTGCTTCATCTATAAAAGCTCCTTCTACCTGCTCTATTAAATGAGAAGGTTCATATGAATATTATCAGTATCATTTTTCTATACAGGAATACATGCAGTTCATCATCTTTAAGTCCCTCATATTTTCCTCTTCTTCTCCGCTCTCTATGCTTCACCTGAGTCCTGTGTTTGAAGATAAAACCTTCTGTTCAGCTTTGGTCATTCCAATAGGAACATTTGAAACTCCCCCGGTTCATTGAAAGTCCATCTTTTTCCCTGGAAGAGGACATTTAGTTTTGCTGGGTAGTTGATTCTTGGTTGCATTCTAAGCTCTTTTGCCTTCTGGAATATTATATTCCAAGCTCCACGAGCTTTTAATGTAGTTGCTGCTAAGTCCTGTGTGATCCTGACTGCAGCCCCACGATATTTTAATTGTGTCCTTCTGGCTGCTTGTAATATTTTCTCTTTGACTTGGGAGTTCTGGAACTTGGCTATATTATTCTTGGGGGTTGGTTTTTTTTTTGGATCTCTTTCTCAGGGGGATAGGTGGATTCTCTCCATTTCTATTTTGCCCTCTGCTTCTAGGATATCAGGGCAATTTCCTTGTAATAATTCTTTTAAAATAATGTCAAGGCTCTTTTCCTGGTCATGACTTTCAGGTATTCCAATAATTTTTAAATTATCTTTACTAAATCTGTTTTCCATATCAGTTGTTTTTTTCAATGAGATGTTTCACATTTTCTTCTAATTTTTCATTCTTTTGGTTTTGAAGTATTATGTCCTGATTTCTCATAAAATCAGCAGCCTCCCTCAGTTCCATTCTACATCTGAAGGATTTGTTTTCCTCAGAGAGCTTTCTTATCTCCTTTTCCATCTGGCCAATTCTGCTTTTTAGAGCATTCTTCTCAATAACTTTTTGAACTGTTTTATCCATTTGACCTATGCTGTTTTTTAGCATGTTATTTTCTTCAGCATTTCCTTGGATCTTCTTGACTAAGCTGCTGGCTTCATTTTCATGTTTTTCCTGCATCTCTCTCATTTCTTTCCCCAATTTTCCCTCTATCTCTCTCACTTGATTTTCAAAGTCTTTTTTGAGCTCTGTCATGGCCTGAGCCCAATTTCTGTTTTTCTTGTAGTCTTTAGATGCAGGAGCTTGTACTTCCTCATCTTCAGATTGAGTGTTTTGATCCTTCTTGGGATCACAGGCAAAGTATTTGTCAATGGTGTTCCTCTTTTTTCTCTGCTTATTCATTTACCCAGCCTGTGCCTGGTTTTGGGGTGCTTCCTGAGCTTCTGAATATTAGTGGGATGCCCCCACATGGATCTCCATGTGTGAGGCTCTGTCTTCCCTCCTGGTCTGTGAATGACCACAATTGCACCCCTCTGCCACAGGGCTGAGGTGGGGGGGCCCTGCTGTTCTATGGGGGGGGCCTAGACTGTGATCAGGATCTGAATGTGGTCAGAGCCCCAGAGTCCTGTTCCAGGGACAGAGGACAGCAGTCTCTCTTCACTTCCCTACCTAGGTTCAGAGCTCATGCCCTGGGGGCTCCTGCTTGCCGGCTCCACCTACTTCTGGTTCCTGGATCTGGGCTGCCCTGGCCACCTGCTTGCTGTGTGCCATGAGGTCTGGGCTTTATGTGCTCGCTCTGGTAGTGGTCCCCCACTGTTTCCCCAAGTTGTGCTTGATACTCCCCGGGGTGTAGGTCAGGAAAGTGCCCCCGCTGCTGTGAGCCATGGCTCCCAGTGCCCTGGGGTTGCCTCCAGGAGGCTGAAGTTTCTTCAGTCTGGTGGGCCACCCCTCTGACCCCATGGAGCCGAGCCTTTCTGCTCTTTTCCAGGTTACCTTGGGTTGGAGAATTGCCTCACTGGATCCCTCTGTGGGTTCTGTCTCTTGAAAATGTAGTTAGAGTCCTTGGTTTATAAATTTTGCTCCAGAGCAACTAAGAGATGGTCCTCTCCTGTTGCCATCTTGGCTCCACCCCCTCACTCTCTCTCTTTCAAAGTCATCATGATCCATTGTCAAGAAAGAATCCATATAACTGAGTTTGAGATTTCCTCAGTTATCCTCAATCTGCTGAAACAGTTTACCATGGTGTGACTTCTGTGCATACTACAGCTTCTTGGAGCCAGAGGTGAGAGTTAGGTAGTTCAGGAGGACATCAAAGGTGAAAAGCAGCCTTCACATCAGAAGTACTAGTCTTCCTTGAACACGCCTTGAACTAAAATAAGATCAAAATGTGTACAGGATTTAATCCTAAAGGGTGATGTCATAGACCATTTAAAAGAACAATAGACATAGATCTGTCAGATCTAGGGAAAGGACAGAAGTTTATAACCAAGCAAAATATAGAGAATATTATAAATTATAAAATGGATGTTTTGATTATATTAAATTAAAAGGTTTTGCACAAACAAATCCAATACAGATAAGATTAGAAGGAAGATAGAAAGCTGGGATACAGTTTTTACAATTAAATATATAGAGAATTGAGACAAATTTATAAGAATACAAGTCATTCTCCAGTGGATAAATGGTCAAAGAATATGAACAGGTCATTTTCAGATGAAGAAATTATGCTATAACTCTGAGGTATCACCTCATTTTCATCAGACTGGCTAAAAGGACAAAAAATAATATTTGACAGGATGTAGGAAAAAAAAACTAGGACTCTAATGCAATGTTGGTGGAGTTGTGAATGGAAAAAAAATTAAAATTAAAAAATAGCTGTGACTAATTTATTAATTCTCCTCTCAAGTACTATATAGTGGGAAGACTAGCTACATGTTCCCCTCAGAGTTCTAGAAAATTGATTTTCTCTATTTCCATTACCTTGAGTCCTCACTGATGAAGTATTTACCTGCTTCCTCCCCTCCTTCCCAAGATTTTTAGTTGAATATCATTTAGTCAGCCAGGCTTCAAAGTTTTTAAAAAAGAGCATTTACTAAGTTGGTGTAATAAAAAGAGTTTGTGCAAAACATCCCATTCCTCATTCCCCTCCAAAGTCAGTAGCAAAGTCTTCCATAAGCACATACAGAGACCAAGGAAAAGTGAGATCAAACTTAGGAAGTACACATGGGAAAATGATAACTATACAGCTCCTGCATTCATAGTGGGAGACCCTTTCTTCTATTCAGGATGTGCTCAAGAAGTTTCTCCTTCGGCCAAGTGTTCTTTCTTTGCTGAGAACCTTTTTGGTCTATGAGCCCAATCTAGCTTTCACTACCAGAACAGATGCTGCCACCAATTGCATTAAAGATACCTCTAGGTCAACTATTGGAAGACATGACATTCAACATTTTCAGCCTGATAGATCATCTCTTAGTAAGTAGGTGTGTGTGGACATGTGATGGAAATCTAGCTAAAGCCTCTCTTTAATTCCCGTCAATTCCTTTTCAGTACAGATTAGCTAAAACTCCTCTTTTTTGCTTCAGTTTCTAGAATTCAACCCTTTCCTAACTGGTAGGTAATTTTTAGATGATCTCTGAAGTATAATCAAGTGTCCTCTTGACCTCTCTAAAGATTCTTGTGCAATGTCATTTCAATTTAAGGGGTTTTTTAGTCATTAGTCTAAGACATAGGTTCTTTTTTATTTGAAATTTTTTTTCCACTAACATGCAAGGGTAGTTTTTCAACATTCATACATTTGCAAATTTATGAATTCTACATTTTTCTACCATCTTCCCTTCCCTTTCCCTTTCCCATGGTGGTGAACAGTCTGGTACAAGTTTTATATATACAGTAATGCTTAACATATTTATGTATTAATCATGTGAAAGAGGAATTAGAACTAAGGGGAAAGAAAAAATGCATGAGAAAGAAAGAAAAAATGTAAAAGAAGTTTTAAAAAATGCTTTGCTCTGCATTCATACTCCATAGGTTTTTTCCTGTTTGTGGATGGCATTATCCAAAGCAGAACTCTCAGGGTTACCCTTGATCTTTGTACTTCTGAGAGGAGTTGCATCCATCATAGTTGATCATATCACAATGTTGTTGCTAATATGTACAATGTTTTCTAGGCTCTGCTCCCTTCACTCAGCATAAGTTCATACAAGTCTTCTTTCATGCAAGTCATACACTGCTTCTTTAAAGTCTAACTGCTCATGATTTCTTACACAGCAATATTATTCCAAAACATTCATGTACCATAACTTGTTCAGTAAGGCATAGGTTCTTAACCTTAGTTCCAACAGAACTCCCTTCTACATAGCAGGCCACTGGATAGATTTTAGGAAATCTATGGATTTGCCTTTAAATATTTAGATATCTATTTTTCAAAATAATTGATTTCCCTTACATTCTTATATATTTCATTTTATGCATTTAAAATTCTGAGAAAGGATACATAAACTTCACAAAACTGCAAAAGAAAATGTTTCATGACACAAAAAAGTTCAAGAACACCTTGTTTAAGGATGATGAATGATTGATTAATTGAGATATGTTTTCTCAATCAAAATGAAAATGAAAACTTTCTTGATTCCTACTCTTATTCAGATGAAACACACTATTTGCTATCTTCGAACATACTATCTTTTGAATTTTTCCATTTTTATTAAAGTTAGAACAATAATACACACCTTTCTGACAATTAAATCTGTTATAGAGAAAAACAATAAGTAATATACAATATGTATCTAATACTTTAAGGTTTTCTGAGTACTTGGCATGTTATCTCATTGAATCTTTATAACAATCTTTTGACATAGGTGCTAGTACTACTACTATTATTATTGTTATCCTCATTTTATAGATGATAAAAATTAAGCTGAGAAATCTTAATTAACTTGCCAAGGGTCACACAAATCAGTATAAGTCTGAAGCAGGCTTCGAATTCAGAGCTTCCTAAATTCAGATCTAGCACTTTCTCCATTATACCAGCAGTTCTAAAAATTAATTCTAAATTAAAAATTAATTCTAAAAATTAATCCTAAAAATGTTGTCCAGGGGTCCATAGGGGCCTCTGTGTTTCTTTCAGTGAATCTTTGAAGTCAAAATTATTTTTTTTTACAATTGTAACAAAGTGTTTTAATTTCTAATATGGTAAACAAGTAAATATAACCCACATAAACAAGAACTCTTAGACTCAGGGGTAGAGAAACTTTTTTCTGTCAAGGACCATTTGAATATTTATGACATAATTTGAAGGCCTTTCAAAATAATCAACTTAAAAATTAGCCTGCTATAGTTGGTCCAACATTTAATTAATTCTTTCTTTAAAAGTTCTTAGATTTATTGAATTTCAAGTCCTGCCTACAGGGGATGTGACAGTGCAAAACCAACAGATTTCATGGGTCTTATATATCTTAGAGGGTTCCTCAATAATCTTTAAGTATGTAAAGTTGTCTAGAAACCAAAATGTTTGGGAACCATTGCTCAATGGATTCACCATTTACAACTTTCTGCTCATTTTTGTAAAAAAGTAAAGTTTTTCTTTTTCTTAAACCAACTTGATCCATTTATGATTAAATTAACTGCATTATCTCTTTTATGGCAAATTTTAAGTTAAAATAAAAATAAATTTATTTTGTTAAATTTCATTCTGTAACTGATAAGTGATAGAATTTCTCTTCAACTAAGAATTAGACTCTTCCCATATTCTTATTTAATTATCTTTTTATTATCCTCCACTTTGCATTTCATTTTTAGTCTCTGAGGATGATAATTATCCATTCTTAAATGAGCAGCCATAGATTTTTTCTAAAGAGACAGACTAGGTTTTTTTCTGCTATCAGGATTGTCCAGAAGTACAAAATTATGAATCAGAAGAGCTTGTAGGAGCTTAATTTGAAAGTTTATGAGGGGTAGAAGACAAGATATTGCATAGTAACAATTATCTGAGAGATAAAACTGATGGCTCTTATAAACTATGACAGTGATGTGTTTTTAGTATATTACTAGGATTAAAAATACATCTTGAGCTTTTCTTTTAGTTTATTAATCATTAAAATTATTATGTTAGCCTAGAAACAGGAATATGGTTAATAAAAATATCATTTTTAAACAGTTATACTGATTAAGAACAAGCTATTAACTGATTTTTCATAATTTTTGCTAAAATTCTATGCTTAAGATAAAATCATGCAGTTACAAATTCACAGGATATTATATCTTACTTGTGTGAAAGAAAAGTTGGCTATGCTTATGTCAATAGCTTAAGTCCATCAATTCACAAAGCAAATCCAAAAAGAGCAATTACAGATTATGCTGACACTTTGTTTCTAGTATTAATGGTTTAACTGAAGAGTACTGATTATTTCATAAAGTTTCAAATCTGTTCAAATTTAAATTGTGCTACTCATGTTTATTATTTTTATTCCTCAAGGATGGTTTTGTTTCATTTTAGACAACTTTGCGATGTGCTAAGTACCCTTAAACAGATCTTTCAAGAAATCCATTAAATTGGCAATATACTGTAAGTGTCAACACAGGTACAATTTATTAATTGGTGTTTTTTGACAGTAGTTGAATAATATTAGCTGAAAATATAATGTTTTCCATTTCTGAAGCTCAAATTAGAAGATAGCTAAGGATCAATTATTTCTAATAATCTTTTAAATTGCATTGCAAACAGGTGGTGTTATTAAAAAACTGAGCAACAAGGAGGCTAATGATTTGCCCAGTTTAGAAAAAGCCAGGCATAAAACTGGAAATACAACTCATATTGTGAGCTCCGAATGCTTTCTTTTCTAGATTGTGATGCTTTTGTCTTTATCCTCCTTCTCTTAGTTTAATTACTTGTTATTGTAATCTGTATTTTTACTTGTAGGAAACTAAACAAGCAAGACCTTCATTTTAAAATAATTCAAATCATCAAATTAACTTTGCATTTTGAGAACAATATTTCTTTACAGAGCTTTTGTTTCCCCTTCATTCTAATATGATGTTAACATTTAATTTTTTTTCCTTTTCTCTTTTCCATTTCTTTATAATAGTACAAAGTTTTTGGTTTAAGGGCTCCCACGAAATTTCCCATTCATGAACACATTTGAAAGGTCAGTGAAAATAGTTCTTTAACTGTTCTCATTTTAGGAAAGTGGATTTACTTTGGTGATAATATTGATTTAATAGAAACCAACTTTTTAAAAATATAGAAATATGTAGTTAAAACACTCTCAGATCTCTAAAAACAAAAGCCATTTAAATACATTCTACAAACAAAATAGCCCCATTAAGTTATCAAGTTTGATATGGATAGAAGTAATTGAATCCTATAGTATGAATATCTTAAGCAGGAGAATTTCACTTTGGCTGCTTCAACTCTTTTTCCCCTTGTTTATTATCTTATATTTAGAGTTTGTTTTGTATACACACACACACACACACATATATATCTATCTATATATATATATATATATATATATATATATATATATATATCTCCTCCATTAGATTGTAAGTTCTCTGAGGGCAGGAATTGTCTTTTGCCCTTTTTTTTCTTGTGTCCCTAGGACTTAATATAGTGCCTGGCACATGGTAGGCACTTAATAAATGTTTATTGATTAAATCATTAAAAAGTACAGCTCATTTTGGAGGAATAAAAATTAATCTCACTGAGAAAAGTAAGTAAATAATGCAGGATAGTTACTATCCCCATTTTATAGATGAAAAAAAAATGAGCCAGACATTGGTTTAGTGACTTGCCCAGAGTTGCCTAACTAGAAAATGCCTGAGGTTAGATTTGAACTCAGTTCTTCATGATTCCAGGTCCATGCTCAATTTACTGTGATGCCTAGCTGCTTTTCAGAATCATGTTTCACTACAATATAATCGTTCTGATTATCAATCTATCTTTGTGCTTCAGAAGTGGAAAATATCCATTAATTTTCAGTTTACAGAATGCTAGCAAAATTAAATTTTAATACTTAAAACCAAAACTAAATATTTATTGAGCACTATTTTACTAATTCACAAATCTTAAAGTACAATAGAAAAATGAGTTATTATGTTGTTCTTATCTTTTTTCTAAGAATTTCAGGTAGAAATGATGCCAGGATAAGTTGCTATCTCATTACTGTTTTTTATTTTAACTTCTCTGGACTATACACAGTTGGATAAAATTCCTGCTTTCTCTAGTTGAATAAACTACTATACTATAATGCTGTAGGGTCATTAAAGGTAGTATAAGGGACTGGGGGGATGATATATATACCATCATGTTCTCACATGATTTTGATTTCCTTTGTTAAGTCTCAGTAATTTGGAAACATTTTGTTCCATGTCGTTTGGATATTATTCATATTTGTTATGTTGCTTTTAGGTTTTTGTGGATTAATGTGATGTTCAGGTAATTGTGGACAATATTCAGTCTGAATATTGTCTTATTCTAGTACAGTAAATTGAATAAGTTCTTCATGATATTTTGAAAATTGTATTTGTATTATGATTCCACAATTGGCACGTGCAATTTTTTTTTACACTCTGCAGTGATGTGTTGCACATTTTCTGTGATTCTCTTGCATAAACTACTTTAATCACTAAATTCTTAGAGCTAACTCTTCCATATTTTCTGGTGGTAGAAACCTGACCCTGAATTATCATTATATATCTCTCTGTTTCCACAACCAAATTTGCTTGATTCAGAAATTTGATCACTGATTCCTTATCAATGTTTTGTTGACTGATAATATACAAATATCCCTTATGGAAAGATTTTTTTATTCTATTCTTGGGTGCTCCATTCAAATGCAAACCCTTGTGGTTACATTTAATAAATCTAGTGGTATATAACTTACCAATTTATTATTGCTTAGTAAAGTTATGTCTGCTTATTTCAAGGTATTTCTATGGTTGAGACTGTTTATCAAGTTCATTAAGAATGTCTATCAATGTTTTTCCTCTTTTTTGGTGAAGATGTTTGAATCTTTTTCTATGTGATTTTGGATGGCAGAATATCTTTTTCATTAATATTGTAAAGATTTTTGTAAGGGTACTTTCAAAATCTACTATTGTCTACTTTATAGTCCTGAAAACATATATCAAGATAAGAGGGACAAAAGTATGGCACAGTGGATAGATCACTAACCCTGAAGTCAAGACTGACCTGACACTTGACACTTAGTAGCTGTGTCACCTTGGGTAACTCATTTAATCCTGACTACCACTTATCACTGATTGTCTTCTTGATTCATATGGGGCCACTTGACCTAGAGGGCTCTGGAGGAAAAAGTGAGGCTGATGACTTAGCACAATACCCCCTCACTCAACTCCAATTTATGTGCTTGTCATGGCATCACCTTTCTTATGTCATGGTCTTCTTTGAGAATGAAGGACAAACATCATCAAGACAGGAAGTGCCTAATTAATTGTTAATTTCTTTATACATCTTTTTCCCATTCTTCTTTGATTTTAGAATGACAATAAGTCTCTTGATATATTTGGGGATAAACTTCTTTTATTTTTTTGCTCAATATTATTTGCTTGGAGAAGACATAGGTATGTAGTTATTACCTTTATCTGTTGGTTCAATGTAACATTTAGATTCAGTTTGAAGTCTTCAAACTCCATCTTTTCTTAGAGTATGCTAAAAATGTTATGTTCTTCAGGACTATTATTATTATTATTTAGCAAGAAATGTACTAAGTTTTGCAAGGTACATTACAAATATCTTTTATCTTTATAATAACAGGTTCTATTATTATTATTATTATCCCATTTTACAGATCAGGAATCCAAGACTAGTAAAGGTTAAGTGAATTACAATAATTATACAGTTAGGAAACATCTGAGGTCAGATTTTTAACTCAGGACTTCCTGACTTCAGAGACAGCCCTCCTAGATACCTAGTAACAATAATCATCACTATCACTATCTTCATCTTCATCATCACTATTACCACCACCATCATCACCATTATCATCATTATAATTTTCAAGAAAGTCTGCTTGATGCTGGAACAAACAAACAAACAAAATTGTAAGATATAGTCCCCACTCTTCAGTTCTGAATTGTAAGTCTATATCCATAACTATGTTCTAGGCAGAAAAATTTTTCCCCTTACATTCTCCCCAATACTCTCATCTTTTATTGTTCAAGTCAATGTCTTATTTTTCTTCTATTCTTTTTTAAGGAAGATATTCTTCCTTTTGTTTCTGTTTCTTCTACTTCCTTGCTTTTACTAAAATCTCAGCTTTCTAGTGAGAATAGTTAATTTTGCATTACCCTCTCCAATGAAATAATATTTGTAAAGCACTTAGTGCATGATGGGAACTTAGTAAACGCTTAATCTCTCCATTCATTGTTGAATATTTCTCTCTCTCTCTCTCTCTCTCTGGCTTTTGCAAGGCAATGAGTTAAGTGACTTACCCAAGGTCACAGCTAGGTAATTATTAAGTGTCTGAGGTTGGATTTGAACTCAAGTCCTCCTGACTCTAGGGCTGGTGCTCTATTCACTGCACCACTTAGCCACTCCAAATGATTTTCTTATATACCCAAATCACCGAGCCAGGCGGTGATACTGGAATTTTTCTTCACACCTATTGTTAACTCATTTTCTCTTCCTGAATATTATTACTTCCTTTGACTGCTTTCTTCCAGTTTTATTTCTGATTGTTCCTTCTTAGCATCCCTGGACAGATCATTATTCATCTCCTAATCCTTTACCATGTGATTATTACCAATTGTTTTCTTTTTAATCATTTTTCTTTTTTATCTTTTCACTCTTCATCTCTTATCTTTTCACTCTTTCCCCTTAGTGATATTATCTTCTTCAATGGTTTATTGTTTACTTCTATAGAAATCTATATATTCAAGCCTAATTTTTCTGCTAAACTTTAGGTCTGAATCATTGACTCCTGGATTCTCCATAAACATATGAAATGTTACATGTAATTAGATCATTATCTTCTCTACCAAAAATGCACCTCAAAAATGATTTAGTGTTCTAGATCTGTAACCTTAAGAGTCAGTCATTTTCTTTCCTAATCATTGAAAGTCAGATGATTCCATATGTGGGTGATTCTTCCTTTATAATGTTTCCTTCCACCATCTCTGTCCACTCATAAATATGCCATCCTAATGCAGCCACTTATCATTTAGCAGCCACTAATCATATTAGCCTAATTGACCTTTCTATTTCCAGTCATTTCTTCTCCATTTCATTCTCCACAAAATTTCCAAAAGAATTCCCAAAAGACACATGCCTAAAAATGTCACTCTCTTAGGCAAAAATCTTCAGTGGTTCTCCATTACTTCTAAGGAAAAAAATACAAATTACTCAACCTGGATAAAAGGCAATCTGATACTTACTTACCTTTACAGACTTATTTTATATTACTCTTCTTCATGCAATGTATTTCCCAGCCAAACTGACCCATTGACTGTTCCTCTAATTGCACACGTCCCTGTCTCTATGCATTTGCAAAGACCAAATTCCACTATATCTCCCACCCTCTTTCCTAAAATGTACTTTTCCCTCACCTCTGCCTCCTAGAATCTTTAGCTTCCTTTGTGGATCAGTACTAACTTTTAAACTAAGATTTCACTAATTGACTCCCAACCCAAATGGTTATTAATGTTTTATTCATCATTAAATTGTCTTCTATAATAACCTGTGTCCATATTTTATCTGCAATGAAATTCAAGTTCCTTGAGGGTAGAGACTAGCTTTTTGATTTTATTTTTGCATGTGCATGTTTATATGTATAATAAATGTCTGTGAACACATAAATTTCATCAAATAAATGGATTTGGACATATTCAGAGCCTTTCTGAGCTGCCACTATTCAAAATTAGACAACATGATATTCACAGAAGGAAAAGTTGTTGAATAGTACTATTTATCATGACATGTACGGTATATCTCCTGTGTACCTGTTGTACTTCCCTATACTTGTCTTTGGCATGAACACCATTGGGATGGGGGAACCACACCTGAAATATCATACATATTATGATGAATAGTACATGCTAATTGAATGACCCCAGGAACCCACATTGGGCTCACAGGTTCCAGGTCTAATCACTGGAATTTATCTAACAGAGTTCCCACCCAGAGTTTCCTCTGGGAAATCTCTCATTGTAGTTCAGATATATGTTAATATATGTCCACAAATGTAGAGAACAGGATCTCTAGTTCATATGTAATCAAGATAACAAATATATTTTGTGAACAGGCCAGACTTTCCTTGTTTAAATGTTTTCTTTGACTTCATAAACAATCTTAATTACAGAATTTGTTGAATATACTTATTGAAAATAAAGTTGGATGGAGGCAATTGAGAAAGGAATATGCTCACAGAAAAGGAAGAAACGTATTACTGATGTGTTTTGCCAGACTGCTGCCATTGCAAATTTATGTTATATGATTTTAAATGAGCCTTCACTACAGCAAGGCAATTCTTTTATAACTGTCTACCCCAACTCTTTTATCTCATGGCTTTCCCTCCCCAATGCTTTCAACGGAGGACTGCTTCAAACTGAAAAAAAAAATAGAGGCATTGAGTAAGAGCAACTCTTTTCTCCTCTTCTTGATCTCATATCATTTAGATGTCTTTCTCTGCCATTTTTTTCACTCCATTTGAAGAGTTTACCTTTCTTTTTTGCCAAGGCTGACCCCTCAGCAAATATCTAAGATCCTATTCCATCTGGAATCCTTCAGCAGATTGTTCCTTCTATCATCTTGGTTCTCTTACTAATCCTCAATTTCTCCCTATCTAGTCCCTAACCAGAAATCCTGAACAAGTTGGTATCCTAAACTCCTTTTTCTCTCATATTCCCCCATATCCAGTTGGTAGCTAAGTTCTATTGAATCTACATTTGTAATATTCCTGTATGTATGTCCCCTTTTCTCTTCTGATTGTGTTACCCTCCTGGTGAGTTCTCTCATCATCTGATGCCTGAACTTTGAAATGGTTTTTTGGTTGCTCTCTCTGGTTTGTCTCTTCCCTATTCAGTCTATCCTTTATTTTTCTGTCAAATGATCTTCTTAAAGCACAGATCTGACCATACCACCCCCTTTACTCAGAAAGCTCCAGTGCCTTCCCTCTGAAATTGCTTCCAGTTTAACCTTATAAATGACTTTGATATATATGTCATAAAAAGCAAACTCCTTGAGGGTAGAAGCTATTTTTTTCTTTTTTTTCTTTTTTTTTGTGTCCCTAGTATTTCACTTATTGCCTGCACACACTAAGGAATGAAGAAATATTTGTTTTTTTCTATTATTGGTACCATTATCTTCCCAGTCACTTGAGTTTTTAAACTTTGGGATCATGTTTGACTCTTTTCTCTCTCTCTCTTACATCCAGGGGTGTGCTGAATTCAAATACTATAGGCAAGAGAGAATGACTGTTAAATTTTGAGGTTGAGCATTTATACCTCATAAATTAGCAATTTAGTGCTGAATTTAAGAAAGTGATAGAGAAAATGTTTGTATTTGCAGATTAAACTTTAAAGTGTGTCCTGTGTACATTTTTTTTTTGAGGGAAGAACCGTTTGTTAAAGATTTACTAGTATGCCCATATTTACATCCAATTAATTGTCATTAGATTCTATCTCTGTAATCCTCCTTTCATCTATGTTCTTCTCCTCTCAGTTTCTCTTCTCACATGAACTATTGTATTAAATTCATAACTGGTTTTCTAGTTTTTATTCTCTTCACATTTTAATGCAGCCTTCACATTTCATCCAGGAAGGGGATGAAAGTATTAGTCTAAACATATTGCTCCAAGACTCAAAAACCTTCACTGACTCCTTATAATTTACCAAGTCAAATATCAGCACTCTACTCTGGTATTGTAAGTCCTGCATTTAGCTTTAACCTACATTTCTAGCCATATTAATATACTAACCCTCTTCATTCATCCTATATTCCAACTAAACCTTGCCCTTTCTTGATCTCATCCCATATTTTTTCATTATTCTGCACTAGAACTAGTTAAGCAAATGCAATGATTCAGGCTTAAGTTTTAAATTCAGTGAAACACTCATGTCTTCCTTCCTGCCTCCCCCTCCCACACTAATTCAATCAAAATAAAAGTATTTACAAGATTATGAGAACTGACTCCACCAAAAATAGATATGGCTCCTTTCTACTTCTGTATTTTCTAGGACAGTAATACTGGTTTAGAAAAATATCTGGTCAATGAGACCTGACACTCAGGGTTAAGCATCTTTTACACACTCTGATGTACATGCAACAGGGGTGGATTTTCATTGTGGGAACTCTCTTTTCTAGTATATATTGTAATCTATATAAATTATACCTGTGGAGAGATGCTTAAGATTGAGGTAGGTTATATTACTTCCACATAATCTCTTAGCTATCAATCAATCAACAAACATTTTATTAAATATATATGACAGATACTGTCTTAATTGATAAGTATTCAGCTACAAAAATGAAGTAGATTTTGCCCTCAGGTAGCTTATATATTTAATAATCACTTTAACCAGACTATGTCAAGAAGGACCCTGTGTTGTATTCTGCATGTTACAAAGGGAACTGTGACTCCTGCTTATCTAAAATAAAATGTACTCTGAGAGAACTTCAAAAATGTAATTGAGAAAGATATCTTTAAAAACCAATTAATTAATTAATTTAAAAATTTTGATTTTATTTAATATTCAGTATTGAATTCTCTTTCTCCCCCCTTTCTATATCCCACCTAATGAGAGGGCAAGAAACCTGTTACACATATTGCATTAGCAATATCAAAGCAAGGGGGGAAAAAGAAAAGAAAAGAATTCTTTTGATCTGCACTCTGAATCCATCAGTTCTCTGTCTTGAGATAGTGTGTTTCATAATGAATTTTTTGGAATTATAGTAAGTTGTTGTGTTAATCAGAGTTCCTAAGTCTTTGAAAGTTGTTTATCTTTTACTGTTGTTATCATTGCATTAATTTATTAATTGGGGAATGGTTCTAATTCTCATACATTTGGCTCAGTTTCCAATATAAATTAAAAATGAGACCTATGCCAGTTATTTGTTGCAATGGTCCCTGTCACCTCAATTTCCTGCTTCTTTTTATAATTAGATTTTTTGTATTTAATAATAGTTTTGTTAGTGCATAGCTAAAAAACTTTTATTTATTTAATTATATATTATAATTTTTTTGTAATCAGAATCGTATATTTTACCTGTTGTGAACCTCTCTGTCTTATTTGTATTCTTTCTATTCATAGATCTTAACAACTAATTTCTTCCATGCTCCACTAATTTTCTATAGATGTCTCATTTTATGTCTGAATCATGTACCCATTTTCAACTTGTTTTATGGTGTGAGATATTGTTCTATGCCTAGTTTCTGCTAGAACCTTTCAGTTTTCTCAGCAATTTTCATTGAATAGTGACTTCTTGCCCCAGTAGTTGTGATCTCTGGCTTATTTCCTTCTGAATATTTTGTACCTTTTCCCCCATTGATCATCCTTTGTATTTCTAACTTAGTAATGAATTATATTTTGGAGATTAGGATTTTGTAGAATAATTTGAAGTCTGATACTTCTAGGTCCATTTCCTTCTCATGTTTTTATTAATAATTCTCTTTATATCCTTGGCCTATCATTTAGTCAGATAAATTTTGTTGCTATATTTTAAGCTATTTAAAGTATTCTTTTGGTATTTGATGGGTTTGGCACTTATGTAGTAAATTAACTTAGATAGCATTGTCATTTTTGTTATATTGACTCAGCCTGAACATAAGTAATTCAAGGTTCTCCAATTATGAAGATGTCTATATTGGTTTGAAGAATATTTTGAAATTGTGTTCTTGGGGGTGTGTCTTGGAAGGTAAACCCCCAAATATTTTGTACCATCTGCAATCATTTCAAATGGAATTTTTCTTTTTTCCTTCTCCATGCTGTATATTCTTGGTGATATACAAAAATGCTAATGATTGGTGTGTGTTTATTTTATAACCTGCAACTTTGCTAAAATTGTTCATTGTTTCAGTTAGTTTTTTAGTTGACTTTCCAAGAGTTCTCCAAGTAATTCATCATAATCAACTGCAAAAATCAATAGTTTAGTATCCTCTTTGCCCAAGATTATTCCTTCAGCTTTTTCTCTTGTCTTATTACTATAATTAGGATTTTAGTACAATACTGAAAAGTAATGGTAAAAATCGGCATTTTTACTTTACCTCTGATATAATTGCAAAATGTTTTAACTTAGCCCCATTATAGATAATACTGGCTATTCATTTTAAATAGATATCACTTATCATTTTAAATAAAGTTCATTTATTCCTATGCTTTCTGGCTTTTTTTATAAACAGGATTGCATATTATATCTTCTCAAAGGCTTTTTTTCTGCTTCAATTGAAATAATCATATGATTTTTGTTGGTTTTGTTATTACTGTGGTTAATTTTCCTAATACTGAATAGTCTTGCAATACTAGCATAAATATACTCTTGTCATAGTGTATAATTTTGATATTATGTTGCCATTGTTTTATTTAAAATATTTGCATCAATATTCATTAGGGATAGTAATCTATAGTTTTCTTTCTAGGTTTTGATTATCAAGTGTTATCAAAGAAATTTGGTAGGGCTTCTTTCAACTTTTTTTGAACAGTTTACTTAACATTGTAATTATTTTAAAATGTTTAGTTGAATTTACTTGTATATATATATATATATATATATATATATATATATATATATATATATATATATATATAGAGAGAGAGAGAGAGAGAGAGAGAGAGAGAGAGAGAGAGAGAGAGATTTTTAAATGGTATGGAGTTTTGAATCACTGACTAGAGCCCCTGGAGCTTAGATTGGAATGAGAATCTAATACAATTATGATCCTTGATCTCCTGGACTTGCAACTCTAGAGACAACTATGGATCTTCCCCAAGGCTATATCTCTATGGACAATAACATAGCTGAAGTTATTCACAAATGACTAATGTACTTACACTTTGCCAAACCTTCCCATACCAGTGATTCCACACTTCTGGTTGTCATTATTCAACTCTTCCTCAATCATTAGCCTGCCTCAATCCTCATCTACCTGCTCCTTTATTTCCATCTCCTTTAATCCAACCTTCTAACTTCCTTACTCTAAAGCCACTCTCCCTATCCAATGCCTCTTTCAAAGGCAATAAAGTAGGTTTCATCTTAAATTCTTTCCTTTTTCACTTCTTCCATGTTTTGACTCTCAATGTGATCCAACTCTCTCTTGTTGATATAGCTTCCCTGGTTGCCCTTTTCAATATTGGTTGTACCTTTATTTATACCTCACTATATTCACTGTTTGTGATGAGGGAGTGTGAGTACTCTTGTTTCCTATTGTCATTTCAAGGGTTTCCTATCTACCACTGTTACTCACTAATCTCCCTTCATTTGAGGCTCCTGAAGTTTGTATTTATCATTCAATCAAGATTCTGGTGATCATTGTCTATTTACTTCCACAATTCTCTTCTTCCTTCTTCAATTAGCATCTGACTCATCAGACATTCTAATCTCTCACTCTTTAAATATACTCATCTCCTATTAACTTACTCCTGTATCCCACCTCTACTACATGCAGAGATATTCATATCCTGGATTTTGCCATTACCTACAGTTGCACCACTTTCTTATTTATCAACTCTGAGATTTCCTTATCAACCTGTTGTCATTCTACTTTTTCCTCCACATTGCAATTCCAAAACCTATTCCTCATTCTCACTGTTCACCTAACCTTTAATTCTTCTACCTCTTACTTCTTTCCCAGACTATCACTCCTGTACTATCTACATTTTCCTCCCTTGATAACAAATGAAGTTAAAGAATTAGTCCCATTTCCAAGCAGAAAAAAAGTGAATATTCTTTTATTGACTCTCTATGGTTGCTAAAGATATTTCCTACTAATATTAAAACTGAGCATTTAAAAGAAACATACAAAAAAGGAGAGGAAAGATACAAAGAAGAAGAAAAATTAGAAACAAAATAAAAGAAAGAACACTGAACAGTAGCAGTTGAGATTAGAAGTTATTATGAAGACAGCAAATGGCAGTGGTGAAAAATGAGAATGGAGAAAAGAAACAACAACTTGAAGATTGCAAATGGTAGCGTTCAGTGAAACAGTAGTCGAGAATCTGCACATTCCATTCAATTTCAAGTCATCAAACATTTATTTAACACCTGCTTTGTGTAAGCCACCAGCCTAATATAATAAAAGACAATAAATAATAAAAAGACAAAAATTGAAACAATTCTTGTTCTCAAGACATTTCCAATCTATATTTACATTATAATTATTCCTAATGGTCTCTGTGCTACACTATAAGGTCTCTAACAGATGATAACTCTAACAGATGACAAATTTATGAGTTGTATTCATTCAACAATCCTTAAACAATTATTATGTGTAGCCATTCACTCAGTCTGTGCACTAGGGATACACTAGTGTACTAGAGTAAACTCAATACCTTCTCTCAAGGAGTTTATATTCTATTCATGGGGAAAGAACATGTACATAGTAAATTAAATATAAATATATACATGCATATGTATTTATTTATGTTTTTATTATGTATGTATATATGTATCTCTGAGAGGAGGATACCAGAAACTGCTTTCCTGTAGTTTATTTAATAGCATGTAAACTAGAATAGCACAGCAGTTTTGCATATTAGTTAAATGGACCAGCAGCTTGACATATCTCAATAACTCCTAAAAACACAGTGTAGTAAGTGTTGTTCATACTGTTAAGCATAAACATGAAATTATGCTCGATTTTTGTTATTTACTAACACATGGAAATGTATAACTATTTCATTCAAATGGTTAAAACGTTTCAACACTAAATTTTTAGTTGCCTGGACAATTAACTCATTGTTTACAGTTCATCAGTCCAACCACTATGAACTGAACTTTTACTTTATCAAGAATAAAATAAATGGGGTGGGGAGGTGTGAAACCAAGATGGCAGAGCAAAGTCAGGGAATTAGTTCTCTCAACTTCCCCTATAAACAATGTTTAAATAACATATCAAAATAGTGATAGAAAGGCAACAAAAGAGAGAGGTGAAACAATTTTCTAACCCAAGACCTCACAGAAGATTTGATAAGAAGTCTGTCTCAATGGGGTGAGAATGGAGCTCAGGCCAGTAATTGACTGTGCCTAATAAGTCATTCATTGGCCTTGGGGGGCTATTATATTGGCAGTGACTTCTAGAGCTCTCAACCTACAGATGAGAAGGGGGTCTGACAATCAGTTCAAAGGATATTGCAGTGCACCCTTTGCTGGCACTGGGAGCAATTACCCATATACAGTTCTGGGTTTCAGGACCAGGGCATGGAGGAACACCAACAGGAGCAGGAAACCCGGACATAGTACTAGGGCAAAAAATTAACTTGTCACTTTTTTTTTTTACCATATTAATCCTTTATTATGAAATGTTATGCATGTATCATTGAAACAATATGCAGAGACATTGATCATTATGAAAAAATTAACAAAATAATCTATTAAGTAAACAGAAATCAGAAGACTGCAAATTAGATGTTATTTTGTTAAAGCTTTTTTATGGTTTTGTGTGATTTTCCTCTCATTGTTGTTGACAGTTAAGTTTATAATAAAAATCTTTTCAAAATGCTAACCAAGGCAGTATTTTGAGCAGCAGTATATAATCAAAGTGTATAGCAGCAGAGAATTTGGTGTCAATACAAAATCTGATACCAAGAACCTACTTTCAACAAAATACATATCAACACTAGAATTTAAAATGGACAATACTGTAAAGAACATGAGGGTGGGGGTGGAGGGAAGCACCCTTTCTGATGTATGGAACTTTCTAATATATGACTAAAATGAAATTTTAAAAAATATATTAGCCCTAGCTGTGTGGTCTTGGGCAAGCCACTTAACCCCATTGCCTTGAAAAAACCTAAAAAAAAATTAGGAACACATCCATTAGAGTTGTTCCTTAAGGTAAATTATCTCAGAAAGCTGGGTCAACAAATAACTCATTCCATCCCATTTTTATTGTTTAAGGACAAGTTTCTCCATTTGTTGCTCATAAGGAGATCATCATCTGATTCCCAGTGATGCTATTCCACCAAACATTGTGGAACCACCTCTGGAGTAAACAAATGAGCCACACAAGAACATATTCTGGTACTTTGACTCATAGCTTGCTTGTGACCTAAAATTATTATTATTCAACTTGATTACCCATCTTATTTGTCACTTAATTATTTCCAAAAGTCAAATCCACTCTGAGAATGAAGACTTGCCACCATTGAGAAGGAGACATAGACTGAAAACAATCCCCCCCCCCCCCCCCCCCCCCCGCCAAAAGTCCTTAATAATGCAAGCATTACTGCAGTAAAGTATCCCAAGGAGATAAATTTGAAGGAACACTCATTTAGATGGATGATGTATCAAAGACAAGTCAGAATTCCTGGAGGTTTGAGGTTCAAACTGAGACTTGGATTCTTCACCCACATAAAATGGGGATAATACTTGTATTAACTACCACATCACAAGGCAATGAGTTAAGTGCTCTAAGACTGATGTTGATTTTTTAAAAAGATTAGTTTGTTTGCCTTATCATACATACCTTTTGGTAGTTTATTATTTTTTTTGCAAGGCAATGGGGTTAAGTGGCTTGCCCAAGGCCACAGAGCTAGGTAATTATTAAGTGCCTGAGGCCAGATTTGAACTCAGGTACTCCTGACTCCAGGGCAGGTGCTGTATTCACTGTGCTACCTAATCGCCCCTGGTGGTTTATTTTTAAGTTTTTTTTTAGTTTGATCAATTAAATTATATTGTATATTTTCCCAACACTCATGATGATATAATCTTCATTATTCTATTTGCAACGTTCTTTTCTTATGGTACTTTTTAAAGATCACAGATTTTTTATACCAAGAAATTCCTGTAGCATATTTCAATGAATGTTCATTTCAAAAAAAGACAAGGTATAAGTATTTGGATATTCCAATTCAGAATGGGGTTCTTCCATACATCTGTAGTCAGCCTGTTTTGAAATTAATTCTGTAACTTGCAAGATTTGCTTCTTTTTGTTCTTATCTATACTTCTGAGTACTTATTACCCCATCCTTTCTCTTCCTCCCCAGGAGACAAGATAAATATCAATAAAAATTATTTCCATATAATATTTACATAACTGATACTTAAAAAATTGTCCAAGTAACTCATTCTAAGAACATAAATTATGATTAACACTGAATTTCTTTTCTGATGATTCATTGTGGAATGGCAGTGGTGTTGGGGCTCTTTGGGACTGCAGATTCTATATCAAGGGAAAAAGCTTTAAGATATAAAGAGCTTAGAAAGAGATTAAGTTATCTCTCCTCTGAGGATAAATAGGTTGGCTATTGGCTATAAATAGGTTGATTATTGGCTAGAAATAGGTTGGTGGTGTAGTTGGCTAAAGTGTAGAAAGATGTAGTGATCTGCACCAATGGAGGGAGTTATCCACACTAATTGTAATCACAAATCTAAAATACAGAAAAAAAATCCACACATGACTTTTTATAGTCACGCTGTGAAGTAGGACCTCATTAAATCATTAGATTTTAAATGCTAAAATAAAAAATTAACTTGTGGTCACTCTTAAATCAGAGTACAGACCAGGAGAGTAGTAACCACACCTCTCCTTATATAATAGTACCTTGGAAGAAATAAAAACTTACAAATTCCTAGACTTGATTCTGAAAAGAACAGCAGGAAAAGCCTGAAGCTTAGAACAGTGTTCTCTCCAATCCAGGAGCAAAACCCAATTTTAGCATAAAGATAAAAAATCAAGAAATAGGTTGGACAAATGAGCAAACAACAAAAAGGAACCTGACCATAGAAAGTTACTATGGTGATGGGGAAAGTATAAACAAAAATTCAGTATAAGACAACAAAATGAAAACAACCATATACAAAGTCTTACAAAATTTGGTAGTATCACTGTATACAAAGAGAAATTGCAGGGAAGACTAAATGAGAAAGAAATCAAGGTAGGAATAGGGGAAGGGGAAATAGTAGCATAAAATATGCAAAGAATAAGTGATATGTTTCTGTCTTTTTTCATTAAATACTAGTCCCCTTTTCTACCATTTAGTTAATCTAGTTATCTGTTGTAATGATGAATGAATATTACTAGTTGGGGACAATCTTATATTGTGTGCATTTTTAAAAATTCACCTACTTTTTGGTGTTAGTGGAACTCTTGGTGGTTTCATGTTTATTTTTCTGAATTCTAGAGGTGGGGGGAAGAAGAGGATGTCAGTATCTTGTGTCCTTGTGAGTAATAAGGAAAAGGAATAAACATGTGTATAAATATTTAGAGTAGTTTGATTATCATAATGGCACACTTCCTAGACAATGGACTGTGGTTGAATTGAGTTTTTTCCCCCTAAGAAAGCAGACAGGAAGTTTATTTATGGTTTATGGTTCACATAGTGTTTGTATAAACATAACCACTTTTTGTATTCTCTTGTTGGCACTACTTGGTTTCAAAAAACTGATTGATATAAGTGTGGGTAGCATGAAAAATCGAATGTAAATACTGTTTTTGAAAAAGGAAGGGATCTCTTCCTCCATTATATTGTGCATATATATCTTATATAACTGAAATAGGTTTATAAAAGCCAAGTTGCTAGAATGGTATTTCTGTTTGTTTTCAAAATACATATCTCTTCTCCTTTTTACTTATTTCCCCCTACATATCCCTTATATGTACACTAGGCATGTATGTTTGACTACATTAGCCTAGTCATGAATCTATAACCCCTGTTTCAAATGCCTTTCTTACAGAGACTATAGATTCACAGAGATTATATAACTCTAACTTTAAGGGTCAAATAGAGTGTTCCAGAAAAGGAGGCTTGTGCTTACAGTTTTGAGGTGAAAGTTGAAAAATGGCTTACTTTTCTTTATGGTGTCAAGAAGAGATTATGAGGGTTGGCTTTTAAATGTAAGGATCTATCACATAAACTATAGAGGTAGACTATCAAAAATGAAAGTTGGAGAGAAATTTAGAGATTCTTTCCTCTTGTGACTGAGGAGAAGGTGGGGAAGACAGAGAGAAGGGAAATGGAGACATATTCTTTCTGATGAAACTATTTTCATTTTTATCTTAAAGAGAATTTTTGAGAAGAGATTGCATTTTGTATCTCAAAAGACACTGAATGTTGTAGAAGTAAAGAGAAGTCAATGAGTGTTAAAACGAGGGGTTAAATGGCTTTTGACGATATTCTTTTATGCTTCAAAATGTTGTAAATAATTAATAAATTATATATGCAATGATTTTAATAACATGTGAGATTAATATATTTTATTATATAGTAAAATAAGAGTAAACTATTAGGAAAGTGAAGTTTTCAGTTTATGAACTAGCCTGTTTAATGAACTTGAATAAGAGCTTGAGCTAATTCACTAGTGAAAGAGAGTTAACAACTTTATCAATAAGAAAGAAAATATTCAAACTCCTTGTTCATTCTAGTTTGAAATGATAAATGTTTTTTAATTAATTAAAGATTTTATTTTATTTGAGTTTTGCAATGTTTCCCCCAATCTTACGACCCCCCCAAGAAAGCAATCTGTCAGTCTTTACACTGTTTCCATGTTGTATATTGATCCAAATTGAATTTGATGAGAGAGAAATCATATCCTTAAGGAAGAAACATAAAGTATAAGAGATAACAAGATCAGACAATAAGAGATCAGTTTTCTCCCTAAATTAAAGGTAATAGTCCTTGAATTTTGTTCAAACTCTACAGCTCTTTATCTGCATACAGATGGTATTCTCCATTGCAGACAGCCCAAAATTGTCCCTGATTGCTGAACTGATGAAATCAGCCTGTCCATCAAGGTTGATCATCACCCCCCGTGTTGCTGTTAGGGTGTACAATGTTTTTCTGTTTTTGCTCATCTCACTCAGCATCAGTTCATGCAAATCCCTCCAAGATTCCCTGAAATCCCGTCCCTCCTAGTTTCTAATAGAACAATAGTGTTCCATGACATACATATACCACAGTTTGCTAAGCCATTCCCCAATTGAAGGACATTTACTTGATTTCCAATTCTTTGCCACCAGAAACAGGGCTGCTATAAATATTTTTGTACAAGTAATGTTTTTACCCTTTTTCATTATCTCTTCAGGATATAGACACAGTAGTGGTATTGCTGGATCAAAGGACATGCCATTTTTGTTGCCCTTTGAGTGTAGTTCCAAATTTCTCTCCAGAAAGGTTGAATTAGTTCCCAGCTCCATCAACAATGTAATAGTGTCCCAGATTTCCCACAACCCTTCCAACAATGATCATTATCATTTCTGGTCATATTGCCCAGTCTGAGAGGTGTGAGGTGGTACATCAGAGAAGCTTGAATTTGCATTTCTCTAATAAGTAATGATTTAGAGCAATTTTTCATTTGAGTATGGATTGCTTTGATCTCCTCATCTGTAAATTGCCTTTGCATATCTTTTGACCATATGTCAATTGGGGAATGTCTTTTTTTTTAAAAAATATGACTCAGTTCTCTGTATATTTTAGAAATGAATCCTTTGTCAGAAACATTAGTTGTAAAGATTGTTTCCCAGTTTACTACATTTCTTTTGATCTTGGTTACATTGGTTTTATTTGTGCAAAAGCTTTTTAATTCAATGTAATCAAAATCATCTAGTTTGTTTTTGGTGATGTTCTCCATCTCTTCCTTAGTCATAAACTGCTTCCCTTTCCATAGATCTGACAGGTAAACTAGTATTTCATCTTCTAATTTGCTTATAGTATTGTTTTTCATGTCTAAGTCCTGTATCCATTTGGATCTTATCTTGGTATAGGGTGTGAGGTATTGGTCTAATCTAAGTTTCTTCCATACTAACTTCCAATTTTCCCAGCAGTTTTTATCAAAGAGAGAGTTTTTATCCCAATAGCTAGACTCTTCGAGTTTATCAAACAGCAGATTACTATAAACATTTCCTGCTATTGCACCTAGTCTATTCCACTGTTCCACCACTCTATTTCTTAGCCAATACATGACAGTTTTGATGACTGATGCTTTATAATATAATTTTAGATTGGGTAGGGCTAAGCCCCCTTCTTTTGTACTTTTTAAAATTAAATCCCTGGAAATTCTTGACTTTTTTTTTCTTCATATGAATTTACTTGCAACTTTTCCTAACTCATTAAAGTAATTTTTTGGAATTTTGATTGGTAGGGCACTAAACAGGTAGTTTAGTTTTTGGTAGAATTGTTATTTTTATTATATTAGCTCTACCTATCCATGAGCAGTTGATATTTGCCTAGTTATTTAAATCTGATTTAATTTGTTTGAGAAGTGTTTTATAATTGTTTTCAAAAAGATTCTGAGTCTGTCTTGGCAAATAGACTCCCAGGTATTTTATATTGTCTGAGGTTACTTTGAATGTAATTTCTCTTTCTAGCTTTTCCTGCTGTATTTTGCTAGTCATATATAGAAAAGTTAAGGATTTATGAAGTTTTGAAATGATAACTATGTTAAAAAGAATTAAAATCAAGTGATAATTTGAAGGGTAAACTACATGTAATCGAGGCAGACTTCAATTAAACTGGTTGCATCTCATCATGGAATGGAGTTGCCTTTGGGTTTTCAAAGCCTATAGCAACAGGAAAAATTAACTATGTCAGGTTCTATCAAATTAGAAAACCTTTATTGTTAATCTCTCAGATGAATTATACCTTTTTTCTACTAATGACCAGATCAGAAAGGCAGATAACTAAACTGTCTAGAGGGTGATGACTTTTTTTTCAGTCACAACAATCCTCAAATATCATCTATGAAATTTTATATACAGAAATTCTATGATCTACAACAGTGAAAAAAGTAAATATTAATGTCACTGATTCTTGATGTCCTCATTTCCTATCACTCAGAAACCTTTTTTCTACTTTTTCCTCCATCACACTTATTCATGTGCTGAGTTAAGTTTGCCAAGGCCTTTACTTATTCAAGAGATCCCAATTCCATCCTATGTCCATCAACAGATTGCCCCTTTTGTAATCCCCACCCTTTCATTATTTTCTTTTTTTATCATTTATTTTTCCAACTATATATATATATATATATATATATTTATGAAGATAATTTTCAACATTCACTTTCTGTAAAGTTTTATCCCTCCCCTAATCTAGGATAACAAATAATTTGATATAGGTTATAGATGTACAATCATGGTACATAGATTTCCATATTAGTCATACCATCTTTCACTTATTTTTAATCTTCTCTGTCTACTGGCTCATTTCCTACTGCCTACAAACATGCCCATGTCTTTCTCTAGCCTGAAAAAATCCTATCTTGATTCTTCAAAGCCCTCTAACTAATATTTTATCTCTTCTGCCTTAATACCTAGATTCCTAGAAAAAGCCATCTACAGTAGGTGGCTCCATTTTCTCTTATGTCACTCACTTTCTTACTCCTTACAATCAGGCTTCCATCCTTATTCCAACAACACTATTCTTTCCAAAGTTACTACTAGGGGCAGCTAGGTGGTGCAGTGGACAGAGCACTGGCCCTGGAGTCAGGAGTACCTGAGTTCAAATCCGGCCTCAGACACTTAATAATTACCTAGCTGTGTGGCCTTGGGCAAGCCACTTAACCCCTATTTACCTTGCAAAAACCTAAAACCACCAAAAAAAAAAACCCCAGAGTTACTACTGATTTTTCAGCTGACAAATCCTATGATCTTTTGTCACATCTCATTCCCCTTTATTCCATACAGTTTTTTGACACAATTGAGCACTTTTTCCTCTTTGATATTCTTTTCTTTCTTTCTTCTTCTTCTTCTTCTTCTTCTTTTTTTTGCAAGGCAATGGAGTTAACTGGCTTGCTCAAGGCCACACAGCTAGGTAATTATTAAATGTCTGAGGTCGGATTTGAACTCAGGTCCTCCTGACTCCAGGGTCGGTCCTCTATCCACTGCGCCACCTAGCTGCCCCTCTTCTTTCTTGGTATTCAAGACATCATTCTTTCCTGGTTTTCATTCTAGATTCTCTACCTCTTTTGCTGGATCTTCCTCCAGATCATGCCCTCTAACTGTAGGTATTCCTTAGGAGTCTGTCCTGAATCTTTTTTTTATTCTCCTTCTATATTACTTTATTGATCATCACAATTCCCATGACTTTAATTACCGTTTCTATTGTGAGATTCTCACATCTATCTATCCTGCCTTAAATTTTCTGCTGACCTTCAGTCTTGAAATTCTAATTGCGTTTTAGGCATTTTTATCTAGATGTTCCATAGCCATCTTAAATTCAATATGTCCAAAAGAGATTTCATTATCTTTCCCCCTGAACCCTCCTCTACTCTTACCATCCCTATTACAGGACCAAACAACACCATTTTTCTAGACCTCCAGGCTCACAACTGAAGAGTCATCTTGGATTCCTCATTATTTCTCCCCATACCAAGGCTTATCAATTTCACATTTGGAACACCTTTGGAATACCCTGACACTGCCAACCCTCTGGTGTAGGCCCTCATCACATCAGACTTGGATCATTGTAATATTATAATAATGGGTCAGCTTGTCATTCAGTTATTTAAGTGATTTTCCTAAAATGCAAGTTCAATCATGTCACTTCTCAACTCCTAGCTCCATAAACTCTAGTAACTTGTTATTGTCTCCAGGAGAAAATACAAAATACACTGGCCTTCAAAGTCTTTTATAACTTATCCCCCTCTTACCTTTCCAGTCTTCTTACAGATTACTCTCCAACATAAACTCAGCAATCCAGTGACACAGACTTTTTGACTATTTCATGAACAGGATACTCTATCTTGTGACTACAGGCATTTTCTCTGGCTATCGTCCATGTTCCCAATGCTCTCTCTCTCTCTCTCTCTCTCTCTCTCTCTCTCTCTCTCTCTCTCTCTCTCTCTCTCTCTGACTCAACTAATGAACTGACTCCTATTAAAAGTCAATAAAAATTTCACCTTTTATGGGGGGCATTTGATAGCATCTTTCTCTATTCCACTGCCTTTACTCTGTTAATTTCTTACTATTAATCCTTTTTATAGCTTGCCTTAAATATATTTATTTGCATGTTATCTCCCCACTTAGATTGTAAGCTCCTTGAGGGCAATGATTATCTTTTGCTTTTTTTTTTGTATTTCCCTCACTGAGTACAGTGTCTGGAATGTTATTATAGGCTTCTAATAAATGGGTTTGGTTTTTTTTTAAATTCATTGAAGAACTGAGAAGATATTCTTTTGAATTCGTCACTTAAGAAATGTTCTTGGGAGGCTAGGTGGCGCAGTGGATAGAGCATCGTCTCTGGAGTCAGGAGTACCTGAGTTCAAATATGACCTCAGACACTTAATAATTACCTAGCTGTGTGGCCTTGGGCAAGCCACTTACCCCATTGCCTTGCCATAAAAAAAAGAAATGTTCTTGTTGACTTTCTTCTACACTGTTCTCTACCTTTGAATTTGCTTCTAGAAATGTCTGACTTTGTTATTTGTTGATAAATAAACACCATGGTTTTTTTAGTGACTAGTATTTTGGTTTTTTTTAGTTTTAGTAATCCAAGGTTTCTATTACAATCTGGATTGTTTTATGAAGTGAAAAGTCAAGTTGCATATTAAGATATGCCTTGAATATTTTACCCATATATCTAATGTGGGGCAAGTTCCCTGCTTTCCCTCTTCTTTTTTGCCCATAATACAAGAAAGAGGCTAAACCATATAGAGTGAGTTATTAGAAGAATTCTTTTCTCTTGGGTCTAATATATAATAGTAAATACTGAATTTTCCTAAAAAATTAAATTATACTTCCATTTGTGGCAGTGAAGACCTATGTCTGTTGCTATTAGTGTGGGAGAGTTGAGGAAGACTCTTAATATTATACATGTATAGCAAAATTCTATAAATTATATTTACTTATTAGATCAATTTATTTAATATACTAGTTCAGATCTGTCATATTGAATATGTATAATTTATTTCATATATTTTGTATAGAATACAAAGAAGTCTAAGACACAATCCATCAAGGAGTTTTTGCTCTAGTATACAGAGGAGAAACATTTGCATATAAGTAACAATACAAGACTTTATACATAATAAATGCCTGAGAAGTCCTGTAGACTGAAAGTAAAAGTAAATTCCAGAGGAGTTTAGAAGAGGGTGGAAGACCAGTAAGGGCTGGAATGTTTGCAGAAAGTTTCATGAGTCTGGTAGGCTTGAGTTGTGCTTTAAGGAAATGTTTGAATTAGTATATTCAAAAAGCTGAGAAAAGGAGAGATCTTTGCCATCTGGGGAGATCAGATCCTTGAATAACTATGCCCAACTCTATCCAGAGAAACTAAGCTTTGTCAGAGGATTTAACTCTGTTAAAGTTAACTAGTCAAATTGAAAAACTCTATTTTTGAAATATAAAAAGTCTTGATGCTTATTGAATTCTACTCCTATACTGTTATTTCCTTGGCCTTCATGACAGAGACAACCACCACCACTAGCAGAATAATTCTATTCTTGCTTTTGATGACATCTTGACTAAACATACCATGTCTCCCAGTGGAATCTGGGAATTGAGTTATCTTGGGAATATTATAATGATGTTTCATGCTGCAAGAACATAATTTCTTTTAAAGGAAAGTCCATCAACTTCTGGACTGGAAATCAGTGCTTGTTTTAATAATATGTAGAGAAGGGTGGTGCCCATTTTATATAATATAAGTTTACAGGAAAAGTTGTTGGCAAAAAAACCCAAAAACAAAATCTCCCTCATAAACCTGTCACTCAGTGATCAACATTTCATCATTAGGTACCTTATCTGATTTGTGAATCTGTCTCCATTTAAAATGGAAATACTCCTGGGAGAAATAGCTTATTATGTCTTTTCAGGTATTTATAACCCCCCCTCCTCCCATGAATTATTTTTTATCATGTCCCTTTCAATTTGACAGCTGAGAGCAGAGTTTTATAGAATGAGAAATGAAATAAGTTAGTTTTGGTAAGTGGGAGGGGATCTAGAGTGAAGGTCCTTTGCAGGAAGAATTCTGAATGATCTTGCAGCATGAGAGCAATAAAAATGGGAGAATGAGTGAAAGGAAGTACTTGGGACAGTGGGACAGCCAGAAGCAGAATGAAAATTATTAAAATAGAGTTTCCTCCGGCACTGAATACTCTTTTTACTGACTGTATAATTTTGCTTGAAGTCTTATTCTATAAGTAAGGCCTTATTCCATAAATATATGCTAATGAAAGAATGATTTTATACTCCTTATTTCCGAAGAGGACAGATATCTTGAACTAGATATCTAGGTGGGGCAATGACTTCATCTGAAGATGAGAGTATTTATTCAGTCAACAGCAAGCAGAGGCAAATAATACATGTTGCTGCTTACAGTACAGCACCAATGCAATCATTGCTATTGTTCTAGATAGCTAACATAGGATCTAAGCTGAAGAACTATTTTGATGTATCAGGTGTTCTCATGGAACACCAAATAAAGGGAGTATTTTGGCAGATATTTGTAATACAATTAAAAATCTACCACTTTCACTGAAAAAATTCTCTTGTCATATTAATATTTTATCAAAGAAGAAATTAAATTTGATTGAGAATTCACCCAAAGCAAAACTTTAAATTACAATTAATAGAATGAAAGCAAGTATTACCATAAATGAGTGACTGATTAAAAGGAATGCACATTGCCTATACTTTGGCTTCATTTTTTCAACATTGTGGAATACTTTCCAACAATTGTCTCTTGTACAGTAACCTATATGACATAAGAAAAACAGAAGTGAGGAGAACATTGGATATAAAAACAACTGTGTCACGATCTACTATGGAATGATTTAGCTCTTCTTATCAATACCATGATACAGGGCAGTTCCAAAGGATTCATGATGGAAAATTCTATCCACAGCCATAAAGAAAACTGAGTCTGAATGCATTCAGAAGCATATTATTTCTCACTTTCTATATTGTTTTCATGTTTTTCCCTTTTTCCCTGTTTCTTCTTTCACAATATGACTAATTATAAAAATATGTTTTATATGATTGTATATTCTTATCCTTTTAGGGATGAGGAGGAGAGGGAGAGAGGGAGAAAATTTGGAACTCACAATTTTTAAAAAGTGATAAAATTGCTTTTGCATGTAACTGGAAAAAAGAAAAAGAACTGAAAAAGAATTACTAAAAAGATTATAAGATCCAGGAAAGTTAATGATCTGTAGTAGAGAAGAGACTATGGTACATGTAGAAAGAGAAGCTACTATGAATCATCACCTGCAAAGAATAAAATCTAATAGAAATCAGTTTATAAAAATCTTGATTAATTAAATTCAAATTACCAGACTCTTTAAATAATCAAGCTTTTAGGAAAAACACCAAAACGAAGACCCAAAAAATCTGAAATCAGGGATTTGGTCCAATAATATCCCCAAAGTCTATGCTATGTCCTTGGTTCAGTACACAATCACTTAAATCTTATATGCTTTTTTTTCCTCTGTATTACTATAAATGAAGCTTTGAAATATGATCTTGTGAAACTATGAGACATCGAATCATTAAAGGAAAATTGTATTTGTTATACTGTATTTAATAATGAAAATGGAGTTATATATTTTGGGAAAGTTTTTGACAAGTAGCTAAAATTTTTCAGTTGAATTAAAGAGAAAATCAAATTTATGAAAACAAATCATTCTTAAAAAATTTCCCAGGGTGGCAAGGTGGAGCAGTGGTCTCAGGCACTTAATAATTACCTAGCTGTGTGGCCTTGGGCAAGCCACTTAACCCCATTTGCCTTGCAAAAACAGAAAAAAAAATTCCCAGTTAATCATAATTTCCCATATTATGTCAAGTTTGGCTGTTTTAATATTTCTATGTTATAAAATATGAAAATTGTTCAATAGAATAAAATAAAGGCAGTATTGCTTACATATCTACTTAATATGATGCTGATGAAGTGATTGAAGATCAATTACAGCCTGGAAGACAGAAGACATTTATTTATTTTTCTTTTTATCTATTTATTTATTCATTCATTTTTGTTTGTTTATTTATTTTTTTAGAGGATCTGTAAGGGAGAAGAGGGTTTTCTACATGTAGGGAGGATGGAATGAAATAGTCTAGGGGAAAATAGTAAAAAAGGGGATGTATAAAGAGGATAATCTTGAAAGGAAATTAGGAGAAGAAAGATAGCCAAGACAGTCCAGGTATACTGAAAGAGCTTGCAACTGAAACAAAGACTTGAGTCTTAAAAGAGAAAAATGGTAATTTGATGACAGGAGATGACATTGTCAATAAAATGAGAGGAAGTAGAAGTTAATCAGCAGTAAATAGGAATTAATGGAAAGTTACAGGACTCAACCTTCATTAAGATATAGTTATATCTTAATTATATATATATGTGTATATGTATTTGTTATACTATATTTAATAATGAAATATATATATATATATATATATATATATATATATATACACACACACACACACACACACACACACACACACACATATATAAAATGACCAATATTAGGGAACTTTTGCCACAGGCAGATCACATCTCAAGTGTTGTATTCAGTGCAAGACATTCTTTAGAAAGTTCATTGACAAATTAGTGAACCTACTTCTCTAGAGGATATTGCAACTTCGTTTTGCTGAGCATTTCCCCCCATATTCTTTTCTATAAGAGTAGGGGAGTAGGAGAGGATGAGGGGCATATTGAATATTAAGCATGACTTAAGAACAAAGGATGTTATTAAAATAAACATTTTGAAGAAGGAGCAAATAGAAATAACCAATATTATAACGGAAGCAGCCATTAAAATTGCTATTCTGTGTGACTGTTTTCTATGTCCTTTGATTACAAGTAATCCTCCATAGAGGATCTTTCCAACATGGGGGGAACCTTCCTCCAGAACTCTTAAGATTTCATGTATGCCAATGGAGTACATAAATGTCTATTAGGAAAGATGCTTACCTCTTGTTAGATAACAAGATGGGCATCTGCTTTTTAGTGGAGTAAGTAACCCTGAGTTGTTGTGGGTTTCCCCTCAATGGAAGCCTTCAAGAAAAGGCTGGATGACAACTCATCATTTATCTATCTATCTATCTATCTATCTATCTATCTATCTATCTATCATCTATTCATTCATTAACTTATTTATTTATCTATTCATTCATTCATTTATCTATCTATTCATTCATTCATTCAATTAATTATTTGATTATTTTAGGATTTTTTCATCATTTATTTTTTTTGAGGAGATTCTTTTTCAAGTATGGGTTACAGAAAATGACCCCTCCCCCGAGACTTCGACTTCAATTCTGAGACTTTGGTATTTGTAATTCAAGAGAACTCTGACATAATGATGGGACTATTGGTAAGTTATTTAACCATTTGAGTCTGAGTTTCTTCCCGTATAAAGTAGAAGTAATAATAGTTTCACTATTTTCCTAACTGGATTTTTTTCTTCTGTGAGGCTACTCCTTTTTATATCTTAAAGCACTTTATAAATGTGTTTATCTATCTATCTATCTATCTATCTATCTATCTATCTATCTATCTATCTATTTATCTATGTGGTATAGTAGACAGAGTGTCTGACCTAGAGTTAGGAGAACCTGAGTTCAAATATGACCTGAGACATTTGACTCTTATTAATTCTTTGTTATAAGGGATTTGTTATTTTCAATATTATATATTTATATCATTAATAAATCATTAATAAATGAGATATCAAAGCAAAAGATTTCAAGGAAAATAAAAATTTTAAGGAAAGAATAAAAATAGATAAAAACAATTAACATCATGAAGGAAGTAGCAGTTAAAATTGATATTGTCCATGAAAAATGATAGGAGTAAGGACTTTGATTCCCATTCAGTGGGGAAAGGATCAAAAAGATTGGAAGAAATTAGAAATGATCATAATTTTAACTTTTACAGAGTGTAAGAGAAGCAGCAATGGACAGCAGGCCAAAAGAGTCAGTATGGATAGAAGGCCAATGTTAGAATCAGATTCATCTAGATTCATATTCTGCCTTTGATACATAATAGCTATAATTGTTATAAGAAAATCATGCATCCCCTTAGTAAAATAGGACAATGTTTAAGACAATAATTTCCAGAGAAACTTCTGTTCTGCATTGAAGGTGTGAAATCATGAAGACCAAAAATATAATGGAAGCCAATGGAAGTTTGTGTGACTTGAAGAGAATAATTCATTTGTGGTTTTTGCTAGTACCAAGTATTGGCTACATTTTGATACTTTGGTAGAATTATGATTTCACCCAGGTGTCTCATCCTTTTATGGTAAGTGTGACAAAAACTAAGTTCATTGACACAAAGGCTAGTATACTTTTTTTCCTAAAAAGGAAGTTAAATTGTCCTTTGACCAAGAGCTTCTGATCAGGGACCTGCCAGGATGACCAACACAGAAGCAAGAAAGCTGGATCTACCTGAGATAATGCTATAGTTTCACTGAATATATCCTCTCCATTCTATAGTCAAGTAAATTTTCCTTTGTTAACTGTCAGATGGTTTATCGGTACTTAATTTTATTCCTATCCTGACCTAAACCATCATCTTGGTCTGAGTCAGTCCTGGCATAATACACTCACTAAAAGCAGAGATTACTTGGTATACTTGGCATATACACACACACACACACACACACACACACACACACACACACACACACACACACACATATATGAAAAATGGGGGCAAAAGGGAAAACATATTGAACTTGCTTTATGCAAGGACAAGGTTCAAATCCCAGGAGAAGACTGAACTGAGGTTTTCCCACTTCAAAAACAATAGAGGCTCCAGGAGGAACTCATTAATAGAAGAAAAGAGCTAGTAGGGCAGAGGGAATGTTACAGGGTGAGAAGTTCTAAGTGATGAGGGAAGATCTAGGATGAGAAGATACCTGAGACATGGGAGATAAAACCTGATAAGTCCAAAGTAGAGTCAGATGGGGAAATGAATGAGAAACTCAGGAATTCATTTTCATTTGGCTAATTATTATTTCTATGATTTGCTCTTTAATTCCTTTCTTTGTGGTAACATTCTTTACTCTCCATTATTAACATTTAGTCTACATCATTTATTCTTTTTTTAAAGTTATTTATTTATTTATTTTGATCTTTACAGTTTTTCTCTTAATCTCATTTCTCTCCCCCACCCCCCACAGAAGGCAGACTGCTGGTCTTTACATTATTTCCATGGTATACATTGATCTAAGTTGAAGGTGATGAGAGAGAAATCATATCCTTAAAGATAAAGAGATAGCAAAATTATATATGATAATGGGTTTTTTCCTAAATTAAAGGGTCTTTGTTCAAACTCCATAATTCTTTCTCTGGATGCAGAGGGTATTCTCCATCTCAGATACCCCAAAATTGTGCCTGATTGTAGCACTGATGGAACGAGCAAGTTCATTAAGGTTGATCACCCTCATGTTGCTGTACAATGTTCTTCTGGTTCTGCTCATCTTGCTCATCATCAGTTCATGTAAATCTTTCCAGGCTTCCTTGAATTTACATCCCTCCTGGTTTCTAATTAGAACAATAATGTTCCATCACACACATATCCCACAGTTTATTAAGCCATTCCCCAACTGATGGACATCCCCTCAATTTCCAAATCTTTGTCAACACAAACAGAGCTGCTATGAATATTTTTGTACAAGTATACATCATTTATTCTTAAGAGGCAACATGACAGTGAATAGAGAGCTGGTCTCAGAAAGCTCAGAAAATCCGACTTCAATTCCTATCTCTGAATACATCTGGCTATGTGACTGGCCAAATCACCATCCCTCAGTGATTTAGATGACTCTAAATGGAATAACGTTTTGCCAGTTCTTCTTGGAGGGGTGAAATTTGTTTTATTTGTGTGCTTAAAGGTAACAGGACACATTTCATGGTCTACTTGGTCATCGTGTATTGTAATTTTCATGATGAGCATTTGTAAAAAGGAATACCATAAAGATAATTGCAACATATGCACCAACATCTGTTGGAAAGGATGAGGATATTAGGAAAACTCTCTGAAGAATTAAGTAAAACTCCCCACATTAAATCAACATTTATTTAAAACTTGATGACTTCAATGGAATGCTGGGCATTGGGGAGGATGGCAAAAAAATACTGGAAAATATGGCTTAGGAATAAGTACTAACTGCATATGCACAGAATTTAATTTGTTATCCCTTTGAGAGAAGAAGGCAAAAAAGTCTGGAGAAATGCTTTTTTCATTCTCCAGATTTTCATGGAAAATGAAGTATTCTTTGAAAAAGTGGAAGTGCTTTATTGAAAAACAAAAAAGGGGAAAAATGAAGAGACAAAGTGCAATCTTAATGTGACACAGAGAAGGAGGAAAGAGGAAGGACAATTAAACACTTGGAGTTAAGTAATAGATATAAGTAAGTTGTTCGGCTTTTTTTCTCGGAGGGGATGACCTGAACTCCCTAAGAAGGAATCTGCTAATATCACAAGCAGAGTGATCATGCAGGTGGAATAGATGAATAGAAGTGTTTGGTGATTCCATGTTAAGGGATACCAAATCAATCAAGTGTTAAATTGACATGAACAATAGAGTGTTTCTTCTTGTATGGTTAAAGGGAACTATATTTGGAAGGTGATAGATAATTTTCTGAAACTTGTGAAATCTGATGGCATACATTCATTTTGGGATAAGTGATACTATCAGAAAGAAACTAGAAGGCATTGCTAGGGATTATGGTACTGAATTTAAAAAAAATCAACCAGAAGAGGTACAGGTAATATTTAAAGAATCATTCTTGCTAATTTAGCTAAGGATTTCAGAAAAGGACAGATTTTGAATGATTGGTTATGGAGATAGTATCTCAGAAAGGAATTTAGATTTTTGTTGAAACGGGTTTGTAAGAGGTATGAGTTCACTTAATGATAACTGGTAAACTATACATTTGCCTAGAATTCTGTGAATCTGAGAGTTCTAACTTGAAAGTAAAGAAAAAAAGGAAGAAAGCTGCTTGTAAATACATTTATGTATATATATATATATATATATTATATATCTGTAAAAGCAGGTACCACACAGAGTAGTCATACAGTATAAGAAGAAGCATATAAGATAAGACCAGCAATTCATAGTAGACAATATTGGAGAGGAGAATTAGCAATAAAACCAATGGCCTAATGCTTATATACAAATGCACTATTATTCAATGATCGAAGTGAAATAATAGCTTAAGACAAATTGAACTTCATTTTTATCACTTAGACTTAGTGAGATAGAACTCAAGACAGAATCATAACTAAAGAAAATATATCAATCAATTAGAAGGTTGGTAGAGCAGTATTGTATGTACACACATACACACATACATACCCCCCCCCCACACACACATACTGAATTGACCAGATGGCTAGGACTAGAGTCAGGAAGATTTATCTTCCTGAGTCCTCTTCTGTCAATTAACAATGTTTGCCTCAGACTCAATCTGTGAAATGCACTGACATGAACAGAAACAGAAGAACATTGTACATATTAACAATGCTGTGTGATGATCAACTATGATGGACTTATTCTTCCTAGCTCATCATCTCAATGATCAAAGACAATTCCAAAGGACTTATAATGGAAACTATCCTCTACATCCAGAGAAGGAACTGTGAACATATTTTCCATTTTTAAAATTTGTTTTATGATTTTCCCTCATATTTTTTCCCTGTTTGTTCTAATTTTTCTTTTACAAAATGATTAATATTGAGATATGTTTAACATGATTACTCATATATAACCTATATTACATTATTTGCTATCAAGGGGAGGGGGGAGGGAAAGGAGAGAGGGAGAAAATTGTGGAACTCAAACCCTTACAAAAAAACTGAAAATAAATTTATTATAAAAAATGAACTGGTGAATGAATAGGCAAACAGTTTGGTATCTTTGTCAAGAATATCCCAAATAAGAGCTGGAAACTACTGTACAACAACAGCAATAATATATATATATATATATATATATATATATATATATATATATATATATTAATTGACATTTATTAAATAAAGACTAACACCACTATGCTAATTCTCATAATGGTGTTATATCAGCTTCAACAAAGAAAATCTTTCAAAATGTATATTTCACACAAATACAGGAATTTTAGCAGAAGCAATGAGATAATTTCAGAAATAGCTTCTTTCTAATGGGTAATAATGACAATAATGACCATAGCTAACAACCACATGGCACTGTAGTAAGTGCCATTCAATTATTATGTCATTGGATCTTCACAACACCTCAGAAGTTAGATGCTATTGTCACCCTCATTTTACAGAGGAGGAAACTGTGGCAATGAGAAGTCAAGAGACTTACCCAGGGTCACATAATCAAATTCATTGAGGCCAAATCTTTGTGACTTCAGGTACAATGCTCTATATACTGACCACCTAACTGCTCCATTTGTGATGCATATTCACCAGAAAATGAATGTTGATAAAATATTTACAATCAAACTAAAATTAAAAGTGAATGATACTGTTATAGCAGTACCACAAAACCTAATAAATATTATATATCCCAAATGATGTCAAAGAGAAAAGAAAAACTTCGTGCTTTCAGTTAGTATTTTTACCAAACTCAAAAACATCCTGAGTCTTTGGAATTTTCATAACCATTCAGTACAAGAAGACTCAGATGTCTTTGTATGTCTCTTCATTAGCAAGTGAGAAAAAAATCTTGATCAAATTATTTTTCATGCTTTTATATGCCAATGCATCACTTTTACTATGATCTTATAGGCCGTACAACTGTTTTAATATATAGGTTATGTCAGGGTTGTGTGGAGAAGGAACTCAGCCAATCAATAAACCTTTATTAAGCACTTATTGTAACTAACACTAATCTAAGTGCTGGGGATACAAAGAAAGTCAGAAGACAGTCCCTGTCCTCGAGTAGCTTCTAAGCTAATGGAGGAAACAGCAAACCCTTATATATGTACAAACAAGCAATGTATGGGACAAATAGGAAATAATTAACAGAGGAAAAGTACTAGAATTTAGAAAAGTTGGAAAGGGCTTCCTGTCGAAGGTGGAATTTTAAGTGGGGCTTGAAGGAAGTCAGGGAAGCCAGGAGGCAGAAATGAGGAAGGGGAACATTCCAGGCAGGATGAACAGTCAGAGAAAATATCAAGAGCCAAGAAATCGAGTATCTCATTCATGGAACAGTAAAAAGTCAGCATCACTAGATCAAATGGTACTTTGGGAGGTATAAGCTATAAGAAGACTGGAAAGATTAGAGGAATAGGGATGTTATAAAGTTTTGCATACCAATCATAGGAGTTTGCATTTGGTCTTGCAGGTGATAGGAGCCACTCTAATTTAAGGAATAACATGGGTGAGTGGTTGACATGGCTTCAGGAAAATTGTTTTGACTTCTGAATGGAGGGTGAACTGGTAGCAAGAGACATGGCAGATCCACAAATAGGCTATTGTAGCAATATCAGAAGAGAAAAGGGGGCATATTTGAAAGATACTGCAAAAGTGAAATAGGCCTTATCAATAGATTAAATGAGAAGCAGTGAGTGATGATGAGGATGACAGTTTACAATATGAAAGATAGTGGGTATACTTGAGACCATAAACTCCTGGTGCTTCTCCCTAGTCAAGCTTCTCTGGGTCTAGTTTTGGTCACTGACACTTAATCCTGAGCTGAAAGTTACCTGTCAGGGTCTGCATCTCACTGTCCATCATGTTAAACTACCTTCTGGGTTTCTCAATCAGATTTTTTCCAGTAGTATTGTATATAAAGATGACATATTCATGGGAAGATATCCAGGAAGCAGATGGAGGAAGCATATTGGAAAGCATTTATGTAGAGGTAAATGGAGCAATAATGTGGTGGGAATGCTATATGATGGGAGAATGCTACCGACCAACTAACCAGAAGGAGAAACCTGGCAAAGAGGGAAGGTATGTGAAAATTGCCCTGGGTAAAGTAGAGCATCTGATACATTTTTTATCTTGTTTTAATTATAATTTCATTCTTTAAAAGGTAGAGAAAGTGACTTTTGAAGGAAGTGACCTCTCCAGTTTTGTGACAGAGGATATAAAAGTAGGGACATAATCTGATGAGCCCTCTAGATTTTTGATAGTAGGACTTCCTAAATTCAGAAAAAACACAAATTCAAATCTAGCCTCAGGTAATACTAGCTCTTTGATCCTGGGCAAGTCACTTGACCTCTTCTTACCTCAGTTTTCTCATCTGTAAAGTGGGAATAATAGTAACTTTATTCCCAGAATTGTTGTGGGGATAAAATGAAATAGTATTTGAAAAATCCTTCACACATCTAAAAGTGCTACATAAATGCATTCTATCATCATCATTATCATCATCAGTAGTAGTAGTGGTAATAGTAATAGAAGAAGTAGTAGTAGTAGTAGTCATAGTAGTAGTAGTAGTAGAAGAAGAAGAAGAAGAAGAAGAAGAAGAAAAGGAAGAGGAAGAAGGAGAAGAAATAAGATACCTCAGTCTAAATTTCTATTAGATAAAATAAGTCAAGAAGAATTAGAATCTCTCTGGAATGAAACTGAGGACACATACAAAGTATTTCTTTGATGAAGAAAAGGGAGAATAGTACATAGAGATGGATGCGATTTTAAAAGAACAGGCAGAGAATTCTGAAAATTATGTGAAGATTATATGAGGGCGATAAATAAAAGAAGAGTGTCAGGCATAATAAAACTCAAAATAAACTGAAGTAGGTGATGACTACTAAGCTCAAAGAGGTTTTTTTTCATTTCTTTTTTGATATGGAGGTCAAGAGGAAGGATACTTACAAAAGATTTAGCAAAAGAACCATTCAGCTCTTATTTTGTTTGTTTTCTCTTCAAAGGAAAATGATTTTTCCATGGGGAAGCATAGAATAAATGGGGATTACATGAATTTGAAACTGAAAATAAGTAGGAATATAGTCAAAAGTTGAGGTGCCCTCAGCTATTTTTTCAGCACCCTACCAAGAGGTACTGAAGTCCAGGGCTTTGAAAGAATCAATGGATGTCATTAGTGATAGACCATCAGTGTTACCTAAAACAATTGCATCTGCTGTTCAAGCACTAGAGAAGCTAAGGAATAGGAGAGGTGGCATAGCATGGGAGTTTGGGAAACTGTGATTTTTTTTTAAATGGGGGGGAAAACAGAATCTTCACATTATATGCCAGTGAGATGAATTTTGATTCCTAGTTTGTTCCCTTGATTATTCCCATCTTCCTAATCTTAAGTCTCTTCCTGCATACTTCCCCATTCTTTACATGTCTATGTTCAATTCATCTTTTAAAATCTTTCAGTAGACCCTTTTATTCACTTGTTATGGGGGAAGGAGCTGGTGAATAGGAATCAATATGCTGAGTTGAATGAACTGATGCTGAGCGAGATGAGCAGAACCAGAAAAAACCGTACACCCTAACAGTAATACAGGGGTGATGATTAACCTTGATTTTCTTGCTCATTCCATCAGTGCAACAATCAGAGACAATTTGGGGCTATCTGCAATGGAGAATGCCATCTATATCCAGAGAAAGAATTGTGGATTTTGATCAAAGACCAAGGACTATTACCTTTAATTTAGAAAAGAACTGATATCTTATTATGTAATCTTGCTATCTCTTATACTTTATTTTTCTTCCTTAAGGATATGATTTCTCTCTCATCACACTCAGTTTGGATCAATGTATACCATGGAAACAATGTAAAGATTGGCAAATTACCTTCTGTGGGGGTGGGGGGAGGGAAGTAAGATTAGGGGAAATATTGTAAAACTCAAAATAAATAAAATCTTTAAAATGAAAAAAAAAGAGAGAAATCCCAAGAACATCAGAGTCTCAACTTGCCCTGATAGTGGGGAGCTTCCAGAACATTATGAAGATATTAACTCCAAAAGTCTATTTTTAAAATTGTAACTGTAAAGGGTACAAGGATCCCCAGTCTGATATCATTGAAGTTATGAGTTTAGATGCTATGAAGCAATGGGCTAATAAGTTAATAAAGTTTACTTTTTTATGGGTTAAAAAAATATACTGAGCTGATGCAACCCTATGAAATAGGGTTGAATGTCTGCTTCTAGAGGGGCATAATGACATACTAAAGTATCTTGGAGAGATTGGGAGCATTTGTAGACATTATAAAGCTGGTTCTAGTCTACTAACCATATGGGAATGCCTCTGTGTATCTGAACTGGGGTACATTCTAATGGTTGCTGTAGCCAGATCACTTGGTCTGACTCTTATCTGCATGACTGCATTCCAAAGACAGAAGAAATACAATATTGCAAGGGACAAAATCTTCCTGCTCTCCCCATCAGAGACTGACATGTCCAATGGTTCTTTGTCTTTCTGTTTTGTTTTGTTTTTCATTTCAGGTAAAGGAAATCTGAGATGACTATGACCTTGTGAGTTTCAAAAGGTTAGGACAACAAGCCACCTTAGTATATCAAGTTTTGCACCCCACCAGATTAGCAATAACTTCCTGTTCTTTCACCCCCCCCCATCTCTTGCCCATCCTATTCCATCACATCCCACCAAGAAACAACCAGAAAAGACCTTTGGGATCTAGATAGACCACAGAGTTGAGAAAGTACAGTACACATCTACCACAATTGGACTTGAACTTTGTGTGGAACTAATTCTATATAGAAATTGAATAAAGTCTGTGCCCATCCTCCTTGAGGGTGGTTTAGGGGAGAGTGTATTCTGCTACTTATTGGGAGGAAATGTTTGAATTATGTATTTCCTATATTGTTTAAGTAAACATCTCTTTGCAAAAGTCAACTAATGTTAATTTGTTAAATGGAATTAGAACATTAATCAAAGTCAGCTAATGGTGGACTGAACCACCAGAATGGATATTTGAAATGATAAAAAATTAGATAAAGACATTCAACCCTTTAAGGGTTAATCCCCTTAGAGATTAACCTAGAATACTGGAGTGGTAGTGTAGAAAGTCTCTTTGGGAAAATCAAGTTGGCTAATTACTAATCAATCTATTGGCCTACTAGAAAAGTCAGAAGGAAAAAGTTTTTTGCATTCTTATCTTCACTTCCTTCACTTCCTTCACTTCTTCATTTCTCAATCTAATACTTTCTTAACTCTCAAATAGTCTTTTCTTATTCTAATGTTCCTTGTAGTATTTCAAATTATTAATCACCTTTCCCCTGATATTCTCTCTTCTCTGGGTTTTGTGTTCTCTATTACTTATCCTCCTATCCATCTCATCACTTTTTCTCAGCCTCCTTCGATTGAGTTTCATCTAAATGTGGGCATTCCCCCCTGAACCCAAAGGCCCTATTCTTGGCCCCCAACTCTTTTTCTTTTATACTGTTTTTCTTGGCGATCCCATCAGCTCCCATGCATTCAGAACATTCTATGTAGATGATTCTCAGAGCTATTTACCCAGCTTTAACCTCTTTCCTGTTATCCTTGTTTTATATCACCAATTGCTTATTGAACTTCTTAAAATGGAAGTCCTTTAGACATATTAATTTCAACATATCTAAAGTGATCTCTTTATCATTTCCATTTTCCTAATTTCTTTATTTCTTTCAAGGGCACCACTGTCCTTCCAGTCATGTAAGCTTACTACTTAGTTATCATCCTTGACTCCTTACTTCTTACTTCCTATATCTAATCTTTTGCCATGTTCTTCCTTGGCAACATCACTTTGTCTTCTATCCTAAATGCCTCATGTATGTAGTATTTAGGACAAACATGAATGATCTAAGTGACTCCAGACAAAGGTCACCAGTATAATGAGGGGACTGAAAATCATATCATATGATGACTGGTTGAAGAAACTGAGGATGGTTTTGCATTCTTTTAGTATCTTCCACTCTCTGAGGTAAGTTGATAATAGAAGTTTTAGTAGCTTCTAGACACACTCACTTTTTAATCACAATTTCTTTTGTCTATATTTGGTTAGGGCTAACTACTCTTTCTGACTTCTCCTGAAGGATGATTTCTCCTTCCTCATATAGTATTTCATATATGAATGTATTGGAATACAAATGTGGGGATTTCACTTTCAATGATGAAAATAGAGCAGTAGGAAAATATCACCAAATGTGTTCCATTTTGCTTTTATTTGTTTTCCTCTATTCCATTTTTAACATTTCTTAGAATGATTGTTAAAACCCATGCATGATAGGAATCTAGACTCATTTTGTTATGATATTTCCTCTGGTTGACTGGTGGTGGCTTATAAACAATAGTTTTGAATGGGTGCTGACTTAAACAATACCTTGAATCAAGGGTGACTTATCTGGGCACCAATATGTGAGAGAGGGTGCTTCAAGTGTCATACATAGGATGTTGTTGTTGTTGATGATGATGATGATGCTGTTTGACCATGACATCAGGGAGATGATGACATGACTAGTGAATTGGATTTGAGTGAAGGGTGCTGTGCTAGCTTCACTTTCTCCTCTCAAGTCATCTGGATCCAGTGGACTGATATGAATCAGGATGACTGGAAATGGTCTTGGATATGAGACAATCAGAGTTAAATGGTTTACCCAGGGTCACACAGCTAATTAGTTTCTGAGGTTGGATTTGAACTCAGGTTCTCCTGACTTCAGAGCCAGCACTTTATCCACTGCACCATCTAACTCTCATTGATGCTAGATGTTTATACATCTTAGGTCAAAGAGGTCAGCATAATCTAGTACAGGGTTTTTTTCTTTTTTTTGTATTATCAACTCCTTTGGCAGGAGACATGGGCAGCAAGGTGACACAGTGAAGAGAGTTTAGAATGAGGAAGACTCATATTTATGTTTCAAATCCATACTTACATACTTACTAGTTTTACTATCATGACAAGTCAATTTAACTCTCTTTGCCTCAGTTCCTCATCTATAAAATGAACTGGAGAAGGAAATAACAAACTCCTATAATATCTTTGCGAAGATAACCTCAAATACAGTCATAAAGAATTGGACATGACTTAAAAATGACTTAACAGCAACAATAAAGCCATATTTAAGCAACTAATTTTTATTTCCTTGGTATTCTTAAATCAAGTTGCTACAAATTAACTTACCATGAATATGCTCCATTAGAATTCTGTGAATCCAAAAGTTCATATTAAGACAAGTCAACTGCAACCTTCCAGAGAGACCCTTCAAGACACAGAATTGCCAGAATATATAGCCAAAAGTATCCTCAAACTACATATTAAGATTAAGAACTCCATATAAGATAGACAACACAGCTTACAGACCATAGGTAACAATTCTGATTGCCCCAGGATATAGAGAAGTAGTCAGACCACATCTGAACTGCTGGTCATTGCATAGTTCTTGAATAGGCATAACAAGTCAGTCTTTCAAATTGATAGAATAGAGCTAGCATATAGAAAGAATACATGTGAAGAATGAGTTTAGCTGTGATTATATTTCAGTGCAAGTGAGAATACAGGTATGGAGAGTAGGAATTAGTTCAGAGTTTGAGTGAGGGTAACTTTGTATATCCTTAAAATTACTTTCATCCCTTTTTGAGAACTCTTGAAGAGAGTTGGAACTCAGAGAGAGGGGGAGAGTGGAAATCAAGTGGTGGTCAGATTGCTTTGTTTAGACTTCAAGTTGGAGAGTACTTGTGTGCTCAGTCCCATTGCCAATTCCCAGGGAATGATTTAAGAATTTTCATGGACTGTTATGGTGAAATGGCATGACCAGACTTTATAACTCAGTCAGCGAGTTCTGAACCCTCTGGTATTCCAAGGGAATTGAAAAACAAAACCAAAAATCATTCAGGGGAGAGTCAAAGACAGAACATGGAAAAGTATTTGTTGTTTTATTGCAGAGTGTTTGGGTCCCTTTCAACCTTTGGAAACTACATTCAAAATACATATCCATTTGCAATACACAACATTTTTTCTCATTCTCTTACTGTACGTCAACCCATTCAAATCTGCATCTGTAAACCATTCTTAATAAGTGTGATACTACATATATAGAAGCCAGTGTTCATAACCATGGCTATTTCATCTACCAACAGTCAGAAGATTATCCTGGCCATTCTTTCATTACTCCAGGAATAATAACTACTACTAGCAGCAGGGAGACATTTTCAACTTCCTAGCTACTCCTTTTAGATGCTAATGAAAAAAACAAAAGTAAAAACAACAAAGCCCAACACATAAAATATATATCATCAATTCAAATGATCTTACCTGAGAAGGAATCCTATAGTCCTTCCCAAGAAACAAATTTGAATGTGGAGAAATAACCATCAACATCATCCTTCCTTCAGTATCCTTATTTTGGGAAAGGAAGGGAAGGGAAGCTAAGAAGCATTTGTTTAAATACTCCAGTCAGCAGCCTTATACAAATCATTCACATGGCTACTGGTCTGAAGAACAGTTTATAATTAAGTTCGCCAAAGTATATCAATGTATATAGCAAAGCCTTGTCCATTATTTAGCGAATGATACTTAGATTGAGAGATCTTTAGAGAAGATACTCAAATTGAAAGAGGATGGAATGAGTACTGTGAGTTTAAATCTTGAACTCCAAAGAAAAAAAATTTCAAATGTATTTCTTTATCTTTATTAATTTCCTAATAAGCAGAGTGCTATTAAAGTAACCCCTCTTTTCCATTAACATTCCTGTAATGACTTGACTGTTTGACATTTATATCCTTAGCCAGAATTGCAGGGAATTGTGGGTGGGTAAGAAATATATTTAAAATTCATTAACTGACTTTTTTATTTGACAGTGAGAATGCAAAAGAATTAGAGAATAGTTATTTTTCAAAAAGCACTAATTTATTCATTTATATATGGATATATAATCTCCTCCCCTTACAACTCTCCCACCATTGAAAAAAGAAAAATAAAATTCTCATAATAAGTATACATAATTCAGCAAAAAAATTCTTGCACTGACCATACCTAAAAATTATGCCTCTTTCTGCATAATATATTCATTTCTCTCATCAGGGAGAGTGGTTTATTTATCTTCAGCCTTCTGGTTTTATGATTTTTTTATTGCATGAATCAGAATTCTAAAGCCTTCAAAATTATTTTTCTCTACCATTGTTGTTACTGTATTATATTTTCTTCTAGATTTGATCATTTGTCTCTGTATCAGTTCATATAGATCTTTTAAATTTTCTCTGAAATGGTTAATTTAATAATTTCTTATAGAGCAATAATATTCTTTTATTTTCACATATCATAATTTCCTTATTCATTCCACAATAGGAAAAAAAGCTTAAATCCTTCAAAGTTATTTTTCTTTATAGTGTTGGTATTCATGTATGAGTGTTCTTATGGTTCTGTTCACTTTACTGTGTATCAGTTCATACTACCCAGGAGTCTTTAAAATTGAATCTTTTGTCATTTTCTTCTTTCTTTTTGAAAATCAAATTAACTGATATTTTATCTATTTTACTATTTAAATTTTTTTTATATTTACTATTTAATACTCTTCCTCTATTTTATTGATATAAGCATTTAAAGACAGAAATTTTCCTCTTAGTACTGCTTTGATTGCAACCCTGTTCCCCCTACAGGTCTATTTTGCCTCTGATCACTCCCTTAATCCACTCTTCCTTCTATCCAAGGTAGTATAATCTAAGGAGAATGTGATTACTGCTCTCCTGATCTGTTCTCTGGTCTTTACCCAGGAAGGGACCTGTTCCTCTGTAACTATCAGCATTAGTACCCCTTTTGACCCTAGGACTGTTACCAGAATTACATGTGGGCAATGTAAAAAGTTCCTGTATGCAGAGCCAGAAAAAGGTCTCCAGTCATCCCCTTCTGAGCAGTTGTCCAACTCCCCTTCCCCCTTTACATGGAACTGGGAGTTGCTTGCCAACTTGCTGCTGGGTCCACAGTTCTGACTCCAGATATTTGATCTGCACTGCCCTCTAAGCCCAACCTTTCCCCTTCCAGCCTGACCTTAGGCTAGAAAATTGTTTCACCTGACTTTTTAATGGTTCTGCTACTCCAGATTTGATTTGAGGCATTTATTATTATTGTTTAGAGGGGAATTTGGGAGAGTTCAGCTGAGTTTTTGTTATTCTGCCATCTGGGCTCTACCTCACCAAATAGCATTTTTTTTTAAAATTATTTATTTTCACATTACCATAATAGTCTTGTTGTAAAAGTAAACATAATCCTCCCTCACCCCCACAAAGATAGGAAAAACCTCAAGAAAAAATAAATTTAGAGGGAAAAAAAGTAGACTTCTGTCTGTGTTCAGATAGCATCATCTCTGTCTCTGGGATGGACCTCATTCTTTATCATAAGTCCACCAGAGAAATTGCTTCAATATTTTTTCCAACGTTATTTCCCTCCATCCTTTTCTTTTCCACTCCCATTTATTTCATTGCTTCTCTCCTTTCATTCTGACCTTCCTCAAAAGTGTGCTGTATCTGACTACCCTCTCCCACAATCTTCCCTCTCTTCTCTCACCTTCACCCCCTTCCACTCACCCTACTCCCTTTCTCCCATCCCTTTCCACTCCTTTTTCCCTCTAAGGTAAGATAGATTTCAAGTGTGTTTATTATTTCTTTTCTGAGTCACTTTTGATGAGAATGAAGGCTCACTCATTTCTCCCTCACTTTACCCCTTCCACTCCACTCCACTCCACTCTACTCTGTTACAAAAGTCTTTTCTTGCCTCTTTTACATAAATACTTTAGCCTATTCTATCTCTCCTTTCCCTTTCTACAAATACATTCCTTGGAAAGTCAGAGGGAAGTCGGACTCTATCTTTACAATATATTATACCTTCATATGCATCTCCCTCCTGTGCCCTGTCTGTATATACTCCTTCTAACTGTTCTAATAAATGAGAAGATTCATATGAGTTATCAGTATCATCTTCTATGCAGGAATTCAAGCAAATCAACATCATTAAATACCTCATAATTTGACCTTCCAGTCCACCCTTTCTATGTTTCACCTGAGTCCTATACTTGAAGATCAAACTTTCTGTTTAGTTCTGGTTGTTTCAACAGGAAAGCTTGAAAGTCTCTTATTTTTTTGAAAATCCATCTTTTCCCCTGAAAGAGATATTCAGTTTTGTTGGGTAGTTGATTCTTGGTTGTAATCCAACCTCTTTTGCCTTTTGGAATATCACATTCCAAGTCCTACAAGCTCTTAATGTAGAAGCTGCTAAATCCTGTGTAATTCTGACTGTAGCTCCATGATATTTGAATTGTTTCTTTCTGATTGCTTGTAATATTTTCTCTTTGACCTTGGAATTCTGGAATTTGGCTATTATATTTGTGGGAGTTTTTATTTGGGGGTCTCTTTTAGGACGTGATCGGTTTATTCCCTCAATTTCTATTTTATCTTCTACTTCTAGGATATCAGGGCAATTTTCCAGGAAAATTTCTTTTAAAATGAAGTAAAGGCTCTTTTCCTGGTCATGACTTTCAGTTAACCAAATACATTTTAAATTATCTCTCCTGGGCCTGTTTTCCAGGTCAGTTGTTTTTCCAATGAGATATTTCACATTTTCTTCTAGTTTTTTATGGTTTTGCTTTTTATATTGTTTCTTGATTTCTCACAAAGCCATCACTTCCTTTGCTCCATTCTACCTTTGAAGAAGTTATTTTCTCCAGAGAGATTTTTTAATCCCCTTTTCCATCTGGTCATTTCTCTTGTGTAAGGTATTCTTTTCCTCCTTGATTTTTTAGGACTGTTTTTTCCATTTGACCTAAACTGGTTTTTAACATGCTATTTTCTTCAGTGTTTTTTTTGTATGTCTTTCAACAAACTATTGACTTGGTTTTTCCTATATTATTCTCATTTCTCTTTTCACTTTTTCCTCTACCTCCCTTAATTGCTTTTCAAAATCTTTTTTTGAGCTCTTCTATAGCCTGAAACCAATTTGTATTTTTCTTGGAGGCTTTGTTTACATAAGTTTTGACTATGTCACATTCTGAGTGTGTATTTTGATTTCTCCATGGACCAAAGTAATTGTCTATGGTCAGATTCTTTTTCTGTTGTTTGCTCATTATGACATGACTTTAACACACTTTCCCAAGCTTTTGAGGGGTTTTGGGATAATCCCCAGGGACCTCAATACCTTCACAGGCTTATGAGAGGCTCTAACTTCTCTCCTGACTTGTGCTCTGGTTTGTGAAGGATCACAAGACTCTCTTCTACCCTGGAGTTGTGAAGAGGGTCCCTGCTCTGTTATGACAGTGTGGGATCCCAGACTGTGACCTGGATTTGAGTATGGGCAAAGCAATAGATTCCAACCCCAGGGAAAGCAGAGAGACCTCTGCAGTCCCCCTGACCCCCCTTACCATCCATGAGCTGTGAGATCTGGAAGCAGCTTCTGGGTGACTCCACAGTCCAACTTCTGGTTCCTAGGGTCAAGGTTGCCCTGAACTGAACTTTGTTCTCACTCTGGCATGGTAGACTTTTCCCTCTTACTTTCCAAGTTGTCTTTGGTGATCCCTTGTCTGAGAGGTCATGCCCCACCCCACTTCCATGGACTGAAGTGCCCCCAGAGACCCAGATGTTCTATGGTCTATCCCTGGAAGACTAGAGCTGGTTTACTGTGGCTGGGGTGGCTGGGGCCCGGCACAGCCTGGGCCCCTTTCCAGCCCTAGTGGAACTGACCTATCCAGCCAATATTCCAAGTTATCTTGGGTTGGAAAATAATTTCATACAGTCTTTCTGTGGGTTCTACTACTCTAGAATTTGGTTAGAGTCATACTTTTAAGGCATTTGAAGTGGTCTAGAGAGAACTTCTGATAATTCCTGCCTCTTATTCACCATCTTGGTTCTACTTCCAAATAGCATTTTTTAAAGTATTTTTTGCAATGCAATGGGGTTAAGTGGCTTGCCCAGGGCCATACATCTAGCTAATTATTAAATGTCTGAGGCTGGATTTGAACTCCGGGACTCCTGACTCCAGGGCCCGTGCTCTATCCACTGCGCCACCTAGCTGCCCCCCAAATAGCATTTTTTTAAAAGAAAAAGAGAAGGAAAAAAATCACTACAAGTGATCAATACAAGAGAAAAGTTGGAAAATTTGTCTAGTGTAGAATATTTGTAGTTCTTCTACCTCTACTAAGGAATAAGATGGGCTCTCTTCTAATATTGATAAGGATTGGATTTAACAATACAACATGGTCAGAAACTAATTAATAGAAGCAAAAATATGTAACATAGATACACATTCTAGGATGTGGGCTAACTTCCAAATGTACTTTGCTTGGCCACTTCCTATCCAAATATGGACTTTCTAAATTTCTCGACCTGAGTAAGGATCACTACCATATCTTTCAGGTCAAATGGAATTTGATAGAAGCCACATAGAGATATACATTAAATATTACTTTCTAAAACAGTAAAGTTTAGTTACGTGTAGTAGTCACAAAATATTGAACATTATTATGGGGCAAAATGTGATATCATTAGAATCATCAATTAAAGGTGACTGGGTGGCACAATAGAAAAAAGTATTGGATCTGGAATTAAGAAGATTTGAGTTCAAATTTAGCCTTAAAAACATAATACCTCTTTGACACTGGTCAAGTTACTTACCCTTTGTTTGTCTTGGTTTTCCCATTTGTAAAATGCAGCTAATAATACCATCTATTTCCAAGACTTGTTAGGATCAAAGGAAGTCAGATTTGTAAAGTTCTCAGCACAGAGACTATGGTGAATGTAAGCTCTTCAATGGCAAGGATTGTTTCATATTAAAAGTTTTTAAATTGACTTAAATCCAGTAAAAAGATGTGTGTGTGTGTGTGTGTGTGTGTGTGTGTGTGTGTGTGTGTGTATGTGTACACATATACCTATATATGTATATACAAATATACACATATACATACATACATATTTATTATTTTTAAAGATGACCAAGACACTTTTCTATTTTCAAATCTTCCACTTTTGCCATTGTTATGGTTGTCTGTTTCCTTACTATTTCCAAAACATTAAACACTTCAAGAAATTTTTGTTCTGTTCTCTTCCCAACTAGTCTAAGTTCTATGCTATAATTTCTTGGTTCATATAATTTTTATAGCCTATTTCTTATTCCTAGTTCTTGTCATGTTATCTATTGTTCACATACTAGTCATTTTGTAATTTTATTTATGCTATTTGAGCCTTTTTTTCTATTTTTATCCTAATCAACACTACCAAAATAAAAGTTTTCACTTGTAGTTTTCTCTTTCTCTCCATCTTTTTTACCCTCCCAATCTCCCACAGTTTTATCCCTTTTAGTCTACCCATTTATCCTTTCTCTGATGTTTTACTCCTCTTTCTTAGTACTCTACTTAGTTTCTTAATCCCCAGTCTTTCTTCAATTTATCTAAGTCACTACAACAAGGAGGGTTTACCATGTATTTGTATTTAAAGAACTGTGACTATGTAATTTTCTCCCAGTAGAATGTAAGTTCTTTGAAGGCAGATACATTTGCTTTTGTCTCTGTATACCAAAAGCCAAGCACATTGCTTAGAATACTGTAGGTATTTAATAATTATTTGAGAAATGGAAAAAATCTGATAGAGGAAAAAAAGAAATTTTGTTTGCAAGGGAAAAAAAGTCACATAAACCAGTGCAATACCTAGGCTGACTTAATAGAAGTTCAGAAGCTTTTAGCTGATGGTAGAGTAAGAAAGAGTCTCTCGTCATAATAAAATTAATTGGGTATTGCATCCATACCCAATAGCCTCAGGATGAATGGAAAATGAGAGCTTATTCAGAACAACTAAAATGAAGGTGTGTAAAGAATTTTTGATGTTGTGTAGGTGGAAGATGAAAGGTGTTGTCCTCAAAGGAGGACTTAACAGATCTAAGAAAAGCAAGTTTAGGTGAATATATCAAGTAAGTGATTCACTGTGTAAGTGAAAAACCTGTTTTACAGCTTCTGTGGGCGGTGGTCAATGAAGGGTTTGTTATTCTTGACAAAGAGAAGAGCAACAGATGGATAGGTTAAGTCACCTGGAACCTGTATATAATTGTACATGATGTAATCTTAAACAAGCAAGTCTAAGGAAACAGTTATTTGTCTATGCCAAGAAGAGCTCTGGATAAGTTTACAGCATGGATAACACAGGGAGCATTGTATCACAACAACCTCTCCTTTCTAGCTCCTTGGCTAAACTTGGAAAAATTTATTCCTTCCTTCCTGAGAGATCTGTCATAGGATCATCAGATTAAGAGCCAAAAGGGCATTTAACGATAATTGGTCTTACTTCATTTAATAGGAGAATAAATAAAGGTCCAGGAAGTTGAAATGACCTTTGTCAAGGTCACACAGATGGCTAAGTATGTTCTGTTTCCACACTATTATCCACACAAACCCTCCTAAGGATCAATAGGCTGATCTGACTAATGGAAAAAGTAGTAGAGAAACTAGTATAATAGACAAAGTTTATTTAAGAGGAATCATGTCATTAGCATCTACGTTGGCAATGTCCTAATGAAAGCTATTTGGCTTTAAGATTAGAAATTCTTCCATTGGTAGCTGTGACATTTGTACCATCCTGTTCCTCTTCTTAAACATAGGCATTTCCAAGACTACTTCCTTAGTAGCTTTATCTTCTCTCTAAAGATTCCCTTCTTTAATAATCTCATCCATTCAATAGTTTTAACCAATATCTCCCTGCAGATGACTCTCCAATCAGCCTTTTAACTGTGGTAGGACATAGTAACCCAAATTAAAATGTGTGAAACTAAAATGGGCATTTTCCTTGACAAATTATTTCATCCTCTTGACTTTTCCATTTTAGCAAATGGCATCAACATAGCTGATCAGAAATGTCATTCACTATTGTACCTCCCTTTTCTTTGTTCTCCCATCAGATCAGTCACTTAGTCCTTTCAGTTCTGTGAAATATCACATTCTTTGGTCTGTAGTTGTTTTTCTTTCTCTAAACTTTCTTCCTCAGTTGTGTCATCTACTCTGTGATTTCAATTATCACCTCTACACAGATGATATCTTTATATATGTACCTAGCCCTTATTTGTTTCCTAGACTTTAGTCCCTCATCTTCACCTGCTTATATGAAATCTCTATTTGAATGATCTGCTAAGTATCTAAAATTCAACATGTTTGGAATTGTTTGTTACTCTTGAAATCCCTAAGACTTCCATATTTCTATCGATAGCACCACTATGTTCTGGTGATGGCACCATTAATTAAAGTTCATAACCTCACAGTTTTCTATGTTTTTTTCCCCTCTCCCTCATAGCACATATCTGATAAATTGACAATTTTCCCCTTAACTCTACCTTTATAATATTTCTTGAGTCCAATTCTTTCTCTCCACTCAAATATACTGCCACTATGCTCATTTAGACCAAGCTACTACTTGCCTTAATTATTTTAATTTGCCACCATCTGCATCTAATCTCTCCTCTTCTCTAATCCATCCTTCACACAAAGGAAAGCCAGCATCATCATTCCGAGGTATAGGCCTGAGCATATTATTGTTATCAAAACTCTTTAGGGGCTCTTTAATTTCTCTGTGATAAAATACAAATACCTGTTATCTGAGGATCTCCAAAGTCTGGTTCTAATGTCTGGAAAGGGGCAGTGAGATCAGGAGAGGACTTGATTAATTTGATAAGTATCTCCAATTAATTGATTGAGATTATAGGGCATGAACCTTTGTTGAAAGGGCACCTAACCTAGCATTTTACATTCCCTAGCACTTTGTTGAGAAGATATGGTGAAATTTCCTGATTAACCACTAGTGATTGTGGATGTGTCTGGATTAGTCACTAGATGACTAAGAGTTGTAAGGGGGAGGATGAACTTTTATTGTTAAAAAACAACACACTTTTTCTGTGTTCTTTGAGGCCACATTGTGAGGTGAATTGCTCCTATCCTTTTTTCATGTTTTTTCTTTCTTGGATTTCTATGCTATAATTCCAGAAGGGGGACCTTCTTCACTTCCAGGGTTAGAAAATGATGACTAGTAGTAAGAACATAAGGCAATCTCCCTATGCTACTCAAGTGAACTAAAGGGGAAGTTCTTGACTATACCCCAAAGTTATGAAAATGTGCACACTTTTAACTCATAATACTACTAGGTATACTCTGAGCAGATCAAAGTAAGAGGAAAAGGACACACACACACACACATATGTGTGTGTGTATATATATATATATATATATATATATATATACAGTATTTATAGAAGCTATTTTTGGTGTTACAAAGAATTGGAAACTTAGAAGATAACTATTAATTGAGGAATGAATGAGCAAGTTAAAGCATATGAATGTAAACTGATACAGAGTGAGGTGAGCAGAACCAGGAGAAAAAATTATATAATTATAATAATAATAATAATAATAATAATAATAATAATAATAATAATAATTTAGTGAACACAGACAACTCTGAAAGACATGGAAACCATAACCCACACAATGACCAATGATGATTCCACGATACTTGCTGCTTACCTCCAGATAGAGAAATGATTCATTCAGAGAACTGATTGAAGTATCTTCTCTTTCCCTTCCATTCTGGTCTGTTCTGTTCCCTTCCTTTTCTTTCTTTTTGACAAGGCTAATGCCAATTTTTTTGGTATGACTATACAAATTTGTTAGGCTTTGATTTTCTTGCTTTTCAGTGGGTGAGGGAGGTGAAAGAGGGAAAGGAGGGAATCTTGAACTCAAAGGAAAATTTAATTTAACAATTAAATAAAAGAGACAGAAAAGGAAATAGAAAAGAGAATAGGGAAGAGAAAAGAGAAGAGAGAGAGAGAGAGAGAGAGAGAGAGAGAGAGAGAGAGAGAGAGAAATGAATGTGTGTTCATGGACTAAGTAAGCAGTTTTAACTGTTTTCAACTCTGAGTTGTTTTTGTTTAATACAAATTTGAGAGTTCCCAAGAGTTTAAAAGTTCTTATGTTTTTCTGGGTACTAGTACCCTAGAGAAAGATTTCTTTTGCAGTATGTAATTCAGACAAGAGAACTGCCTCAAATCATAGTACTGAAGCTACATCTTGGGATTGCCATTCCTCTGATGTTGCAGAACTGTTTGACCAGTATAGGTAGAAAATGAATAGGGAGTTAGTAAACCTAAAGATATCTTTTATGTGAGTATGTTTATGTGAGGGAAAGGTCTAAGAAATTCAATGAGTTTATCTGAATGCTTTATATATTTATGTCTCCCTCTGCTCTCTCTTTCTCTTTGTATCTCTCTTTCTGGCTCTTTCTGTCTATCTTTTTCTGTCTGTCTCTCTCTTTCTATTTCTGTCTCTGTCTCTGTCTTTCTGTTCAATGGCCTCTTGTGAGTCTTTTGTACTGCTGAACCCAGGAAGAGGTTGTATACCAGGGCTGTGTACTCATACCAGGGTGAAGATTAGCAGTTTTGTTACTTACTACATAGTTATAGGTCACAGATCCAGGGCAGAATGATATTCCCAGGCAGGGAGTCCCTGGGTGGTATACAGTAGAAACAACAGTATGGTTCAGATCCCAAATCCAGAGCTAGGCTTCTCTTCAGCATCTAGTCAAATTTGTAGAGTAATAACCAGAGCAGAAATTCTGGACCAAAAGGGTTTTTTAAAATAATGGAAGGAGAGAACTTGAGGGAAACATTGGAAAAAAATGAGAAAGGGTATTAACAACTTGGCACATGAGATACAAAACTTTGCTAAAACAAAATAAATTTAGAATGGACCAAATAGAGCCAGTGGGAAAAGTATAAATAGAAAGTACCCAGTGGTTATCTTCTGAAAGAAACCCTCAGATGAAAAATCTCAGGAACATCATAACCAAAACAAGAGTTCTGCCACTTTGACACAGCAGATAGAATACTGGCCCTGGAGTCAGGAGGACTAAAGTTCAAATTTGACCTCAGACATTTAAAAATTGTCTAGCTGTGTGACTTTGGGCAAGTCACTCAACCCCATTGCCTCGCAAAAACCAAAAAAAAATTATCAATAGAATTTTTCATCTGTCTGTTAGGGGCAGAATCCAACACAGATTTTACACAGATCCACATCTACCTTAAGAATATGCAGAGTTGAAATGAGAGAGTGTGGGGAACAGATAGAAATTGATCTTTGTCCTGTATCAGACTTCTTTAGGGATGCTAAAAATCTTACAGGAATTCTGAGATCCTGATAACACTGAATTGATATCCAAGAAAGCAACAAAATGTAGAAGAAAATGACTTTAAATATCTTCAAGCAAAGCCTCAGAATAAAACACAACTTGGGCACAAACTCAACTAGAATTTCTGGAAGAGATAAAACAGCAATTAAAAAAAGTTTAAAGAGTTTTTTTAAAAAATGGAAGGCGAACAGTTGAGGGAAACATTGGAAAAGAAATGAGAACCGTAGAAGAAAGAATTAGAAAGGAAATTAACAATGGGGAACAAGAGATGTAAAATTTTGCTCAAACAACAAACTCTGAAATTTAGAATGGACCTAATAGAAGTCAATGACTTGATAAGCCAATATGAATTATTAAAACTAAATCAAAAGGCTGAAAAATAAAAGAAAGTAAAAGCACTTAGAAAAGTGTATAATAGCAGAAAACAATTCACCCAAGAAACAGATTGAGGAAGAAAAAAAAGAATCAAGAGACTATCTGAATGCCATGACCAAAAAAACTCAAATAAATAGAGAAACCTAGATATCATGCCAAGAAATCCTAATAGAAAATTGCCCAGACCTCTTAGAACCATTGGGCAAAATAGAAATGGAAAGAACCCACCAGTCATCTCCTGAAAGAGACCCTCAAATGAAAATTCTCAAGTATTATCATAACCAAAAGGGCAAAGGAAAAATACTTCTAAAACACAAGAAAGAAAGAATTCAAGTACTGAAAAGTGACAATCAGGATCATAATTTAGCAGCCATAACTATAAAGCAGTGGAAAATATGGAATATAATATCCCAAGAAAGCAAAGAATATGGACTTATAATCAAGAACAACTTACTCAAAAAAACCTGATTATATTATCATGGGGAAAAAAAGATCTTTAGTAAAATAAAGGATTCCCAAGCTTTCCCAATGGGCATCCCTGCAATTTCTAGTTCTTTGTCATCACAAAGAGAACTGGATAAATATTTTAGAACATATTGGATCTATTCCTTTTTCTTTAACTATCTTTGGAAATAGGGTATAGGCAGTATACTTTGGACACAATTCCAGATTATTCTCCAAAGTGGTTAAATTAGTTCACAGTTCCACTAACAATGAATTAGTAAACTAATTTTTCTACATTTCCTCCAACATTTGTAGCTTTTCTCTGATCATTTTAGCCATTCTAGTAGGTATAAAATGATATATTGAGGTTGCTTTAATTTGCATTTCTTTACTCAATGATGACATGGAGCATTTTTATATGATTCTAAATTGTTCTGATTTCTTCATTGAATTCCAGAGAACTAATGATGAAACATACTATCCAACTCCTAACAGACAAGTGAAGTACTCAGAATGTAGAATGAGACAAATTATTTTTTTTGACAGAACCAATGTGGAGATTTGTTTTGATTGATCATACATACTTGGAATGAGTTTTGATTTTCTTGTATTCTCATTAGGGGTGGTGGTCAGGATGTGGAGGGTGAGAAGACAGATCTTTGATGATTAAAACAAATAAACATTTTTTTAAAAAAAATCAAGAGACATTGGTGTATTTAACCTATATCTTGTTATCTTTCTAAAGTCAGGCATTATCTGTTTCTTAATTTGTTATTGAGCTCTTTAGATTTTCTGAATATATATTGTTTTTATCTATGTCCCTCCTCCAAAAAAAAGAGAGATGTTTTAAATACCTTCTCTGCATCTTTATCACATTTATACAACTGGATACTTCACTTATTTTCTTATATTGACTCTGCTACATGTAGTTTTCATACTAGTGACACAATTAGATATCCTTTCCTATGTCCCCATTTATTGAAATTTTATACATCCTTCAAGGTTCAGCTTAGTTGCCAACTCTGATGGAGTCTCTCTCATACCACTGAATGGAAATGATTATTTTTCCTGTGAAACTTTCAGAATTTATTTGTATCTCTCTTTTAATATCTAACTTAAACTAGCTTAGTTTTATAGTTATGCATATCAATTTTGTCCCTTCTGTTAGATGTTATACTATTTGAAGGGGGGAGGGGACTAGATTTTATTCATCAGTATTTCACACACACAATAATTACATTGATCATAAGAAGGAAGTGCTTAATCCATATATGTTAAATGAAAGAGATGAATGTGGTTGAATTCTAGATCTTCTTGTTAAACTTTAGACAAGAAAGAATTTTGTTTTATCCTCTGTATAAGTGAAATATCAATTTAGGCTATTTGATTTAGGATAGTCATGCTTACTTACAGAGTAAATCTGTCCAGGGACAGTCATAAAATTAATACTTGGAGAGGTCTAACAGTTTCACCATTCCATCTGGTCTTCAAGCAGCCTGCATGGGTGTGTCTATTAAAAAGACATGCTTAGAAGTAGTTTAATGTGTTTTCTAGAATTTGGAATTCCAGACATTTCCCAAACAGATGTTTTCTATAACTAGGTCTTTGTTTAGATTTTTTCATTTTCCTATTGCTTGTTCCTTAAACTTTGTATCTTCAGAATTTGCTATGATTTTTATAGTTATATTTAAATATTAAAGTACTATTAATCAAAAAAGAGTTAATCTGATTTGATATGTTGACCTAAATAAATGGGAAAACTGGGGAAAATTATGACTTATTTTACCTAATTTTTATACTGTCATATTTAAAATTTGTTAGAGAATGAACAAAAATCTGTTTAAAGAATTTATATATTTTCAGACTCATTAATTAGTAGTGAAATAAACATCATCACATGAGAAATAGAGTCAGTGCAACAAAATCTGTCATATGCTGTGATATGTAAATTCTTAAAGACTGTTGCTTTGTAAATCGTTTTCCTCTCACATGCAAATGTAGCTACTCATGGATGAGCAGGCAAATAGAAGAAAAGAGATCATATGTTTATTTTGTAACTCCTGGCTAAAGAAGACAACTGTATGGTTCTCTTTCTCCTTATTAGTAGACATCAATGACCCTTTGAGCAAAAGGGTTATATGTATAAAAGAGTATTTACCAGGAAAATGGATATAGAACTCAGGAATAATTCTTGAAAACTCAAAGTTTTTAGAGTATTTAATGTTCCAAACAAAAGGGCTACTAAAAAAATTAATGAAGTTATGTGAAAGAAGAGGCATTGATGTCAACTCTTTTTCAATATACTCTTCTTCCTTTACATGGTCACTACCCATTTCAATTAATCCCAGAGGAAGAAGAAATCATGCCATCTGCCCATTTAAGATTTCCTTGTGAAGGAGGTGAAACAGTCAGATTTGGACAGTTTAAATTCTAGAGCCCTAGGAAGTCAACATTTTGAAAAGTTCTTACTCCTACTTAGGGACCAAAAAAAAAAGATTCTTGATCAAGAAAGGCAAAAGATCACACTTCTGGGTTTGGGGACTATTAGGTGTCATAGTGTAAAGATCATTGTGCTTAGAATCAGGATGACTCATCTTCACATATTCAAATTTGGCCTCAGACACTTAATCTGTGGTATCCTAGGCAAATCACTTAATCCTTTTTACCTAAGTTTCTTTATCTATAAAATGAGTTGGAGAAGGAAATGACAAACCACTTCAGTGTCTTTGCCAAGAAAACTCCAAATGGGGTCACAAAGAATAACTGAATAACTGAATAACAACAAAAAAGTAGACTTTAGTTCTGTTCGATACTACCTCTCTCTTACCCACCTCCAATAGCATATGATATGTAGAAAGAACTATTTTCATTAATAATGTCACCTTGGAAGGCAGAGGATGTCAATAAATTATGTATAATCAAAAGCTGTTAAAACTGGTTGTTTTCATCTGAGCAAGACTGCAAAGGGAGAGCTGAATTAGACTAGATACAATGTGACATTTTCAACAATAAGATTTCAACAATTGGAATCTTTAGTAGTAGATTAGATTCTACTATCTGAAAAAGACTGTAGAATTAGCTTGTAGAAGGATAAGGGGAAAATTTAATGACTTGAGGGCCTTTCCATTGATCATCTTTTTAAATTTGTTTTACTTCAGTGGTGAAGTTATTTGAAGCTAAGATGTCAAAAATTGCTTACTAGTATTTAAAAGATTGCTTACATTAGCTCCCACTATTTTCTTCTGAAAGAACTCATCTTTAGTTCAGGCACAGTCAGCAAAAATAATCTCTAGAATCTATAATCTGCCAGTATTTTAAAGGAAGCCTAGAGAAGTCAAGTAGATTCAGTTTAATGGAGTCACAGAAATTCAGTGTGGAAGAAGAGGCATTTTTTTGAGGACCAGATTAGGAAATGACTGAGATATACACAATTCACTTTAAGGCTTGGAAGACACCTTTCTCATAACATTCCTGTAATATAGCTAATACAAGTATTATGGTCCCAGTTTTATAGGAATAGAGAGACAGGTTTGCACTAACCAGAGTGCTGTTCAAATCTATAATAAAGGTAGAAATGTGGGGCAGAAATGTAAAGGGCAATGACTTGGACATCCTAGCTTGGTTTTTTGTGTTTACTCAGATTTATTTATGTAACCTTATAAACTCTGAGAATCTTTATCTGAACCCCTGTTCTCACTGATGAATTGGGTCCCCCAGAGCAAGTCCTACACCACCCTCTTTAGATTCTAGGGTTACACTGGAGAGATTAAAGATGTCTTTTTCTAATGATTTCAGTACACATTCTCATTCCAGTATGTTCTCCTTCAATATCAATATCCAATTCAGGGCTGTATTCACCTTTGCTATCCACTTTCACCCAACTCTCATCTATGAATCAAGAAACTGTAACTTGATCAGTGGTCATATTTCAGTAAAACCATTTTGTTAGATGGATTAAACTAGATTTACTGTAACTGATAGTTTTTTCCCAAGCCGATTGGCGAGTTAGGGGCATGTTAAAGCCCAAGCATGTGAATACTTTTCCTGGTGGTATGGATGGATGAGAACAATTTATTTTAGCAGCCATTATGGAGACTGAAGCAGGCACTGTGAAGTTCAACCATTACATCCTTGCCCATCACAAAGTCATCTTAACTTAGTCTTGTCAATAAACCTCAATGACTCTGGAAAAGAGTGAGTCTGATGACTTTATGCATCTCTACTTCACTTAACTTCTCAAATTCATATGAAAGTTAAGACATCACCCATCACATTGAGATTTCATTGATCCTTAAAAATGAAGAATGCTCAACAGACCAGTAGCAGTAGTAATAGTAGTAGTTTGATAGTGGTTAGCATTTATATGCTTTAAGATGTTTAGAATCCTTTATAAATATTCTAATTTGATCCAGACAATAACTCTGTAAGGTAGGGTTATTATTGACTCCATTTTGCAGATGGGGAATTGAAGTTGAGAAGTTAAGTGACTTGGCCAAATACTCAAAACTAATAAATGTCTGAGGCCATAATTGAACTTCCTGATTCCAAGTCCCTTATCCATTGTCTTCCCTTCCAATGACACCACTTAGTATCATTTAACTAATGAACATTGATTAATTTTTTAGCAAAAAAGGATCTTTACTGAGAAAATACAGTAAGAATAGCAGTACAAAATATCACTCCCTTCAGCTCTTGGAAGCACACTGTTCCTAATAACTTTCGGAAGCTCCCAAGGTCTCAGTCTAGTCTGTTGCATCTTCAATACTCCTTAATTTAAGGCAGCAAAGATAGTATACAACAAATACAGAAACAATAGCAGGGTCATATGCTGGAGGCTTTATGCCAGTTCTAGGTAAAAGAGGGTCTAAGGTCTCTCCCCTACCTGGAGACCACAGAAGCTCTTTTGAGTTGCCTCCAAGAAATCTTTTGTATGCACTCTCAAATCCAGTTCAGTAGCTAATAAAAATTTAATTTATTTATACCTGCTTAGTGGGCTGAAAATAGTCATCTCTGTGCAAGTTATTAAGTAGAAAGCCCATCACTTTCATCCTACATCATCTAGCATTTTTAGAAATAGATCTTCCCCACATAGTTTGGCAGCATGAAAGTGCATATTGTACATGTTACCAATGACCAGCCTTCTCATTACACTTAATATGCCAACTTTGAGAGAATCTTAGGAGTGATCTTGTAACTTTAGTTTCCTCTGCTATTTCTGACAGAGAAATGGGACTTGGGGCATGGGATTCCCATTGAGGTTAAATGGGAATAATAAAGAATTTACAACACTGTCTGTGGATTTTGAGTTAGTAATTGACATAGATAATCCAAAACCAATATTTAATTTTAACCTGAAGATACTCCTGCATGGTTTTTATTTGGTTGAATGTATTTGGCTGTGATGACTTAAAAACTTGATTTTGACTAAGTAATTATTAAGTTGCATTATCAGGGAAAAGTTTTCCAGATAATGCACCACACTAGGAACCAAAATGGCCAGTAGGTAGTTATGAAGAGACAAACCTAGGGGTAGAGTTTAGCTCATGACCACATGTCTAGCAAAGATGCTTAATAGAGACACCACAATACTGCTGTTCTCCAACTATCTTCATGCCATTCTCATATACTTTATCCTCTACCTCCAGTCTGGCAACTCATCAGCTTCCATCTTGGGCCCTTGGGTTTCTGACTGATGAGCTTTATGAATTCTAGCCTAACTCCCATCCTCAGATTGCTGTTTCCTGCTCATTTTCATGCAATGGAGCTACCAGAGGACATTGGTGGGGTTGTTTTACCTAGCCACATTGTGCTTCAAATGTGATCTCTCTGTTGGTATCCTCCATCACATGCTCCTGTCACTTTATTTTCTATGCTTTGTATCTAAATGTCTTTTGTTTCAACAAATGTTTCCTATGACTATTCAGTATAAATAAACATTATCAGTGGGCTCTCTCTCTCAGTGAACTCATGTGTTCCCCAAAGGTTGAATTATCTTCTCTCTGTACATGATGCTCATATATGTGTGTGTGTGTGTGTGTGTGTGTCCATGTATGTTTGTATAGGTGCAATATCATTCCTGAACTTCAGTACCACATCACCAACTTCCTACTAGATATTTCAATCTTAATGTCCTGGAGAATTCTTAAATCCAACATGGCTAAAATGCTGTATTAGAAGCACTATTGAATTGTTATATTATCTCAAATGAACCCTATCTGAAGTGACAATGCTTTTATACCTCCCTAATTAATTTACCACTTCATTCATTTTTTTCCTGGTAAAAAAACAATTTAACTAAATTTTATTATAAAATGTAGAACTCCTTCTATTCTTCCTTTATTGAGAAATTCAGAAAAGCAGATTCTTATTACAAACAAGTATAGTCAAGGAAAACAAAATTCTATGTTGACCAAATTGGAAAAAGATATTTTCTAATTTTTTCCAATTTCCAAAATTCTCATTTTTTCCAATTACAGGTAAAGGTAGTTTTCAACACTCATTTTTTGGTAAGATTTTGGGTTCCACATTTTTTTCCCTACCCACTCCCCTTGACAGTCTTTAATCTGATATAGGCTATATATGTACAGCTTTGTTAAACACATTTCTGTATTGGTCATGTTGTGAAAGGAGACTTCGACAAAAGCAAAAAAAATGAGAAAAAAACATAAAACAAATTTTTTAAAGTGAAAACAATATTTTTTGATTTGCATTCAGACTCCATAGTTCTTTCTTTGGATGTGGATGATACTTGCCATCACAAATCCTTGAGAATTATCTTTGATCATTTTATTGCTGAGAAAAGATATGTCTATCATAGTTGATCATCACACAATGTTCCTGTACAAAGTTCTGGTTCTGTTCACTTGACTTAGCATCAGCAAAGTTGTCTGTCTTTACAATACTGTTGTCATTATCTGAATTGTTTGCCTGATTCTGCTCACTTCATTCTGCATTATTGCATATAAATATTCCCAGAATTCTCCAAAGTTATCTCCATCATTTCTTACAACAAAATAGTACTTCATCACATACATATATATGTATCTCTATACATATATATTCATATATATATATATATGTATATATATATATATATATATATAATACCCCCAATCAACGAGTACTCTATCAATTTCCAATTCTTTGCCAACCAGCACACACAGAAGCTGCTATTAATATGGGTCCTTTTCCTCTTTATTTGATTTCTTTGTTATATAGGCCTAGTAGTTATTCCAAAACTTTTCTTTTCTCCTTAAGCTTCCCATGGTATTCATTCCCTTCCTCTCTCCTACATCAAAAAATTGACATTTGTCAAGAGCTTCCTCTTTCCCCCTTCCTATCACTCACAGGACTTAGACATCTCCCATTATCTCCTCCTTCATATAACTTTATTTACTAAAGATATAGCTACTCATAACTCTGGTATTAATGGTTACACTGCAATTTTCAGCTTTATCTCAAGGGTTTACTGATCAGTTCATAATTTTTCCTGATGTAGATTTTTTCCCTTCTGCTTTTTGTTTTTTATGTATAAATTTTACTTCTTATACATTCTTTAAAATCCATTGTATCTGTTTTGCTTTGTAACTAAGACTATATAAGATTGCTAAAAGGGAAGCTTTTAGCCCATTGGCTTTTGTACACCTGTAATCTGTATTCTGAGAATATAATAAATTAGTTATTAAAATATTTCCATGGGTTGATAAGTAGGATTGGAAGCAGTTCCTTTCAATGAATCCTGGAACAATTTTTATGTCAGATTCTTGAGGGCAAGAGCTTTTTCTTCCTTCCTTCCTTCCTTCCTTCCTTCCTTCCTTCCTTCCTTCCTTCCTTCCTTCCTTCCTTCCTTCCTTCCTTCCTTCCTTCCTTCCTTCCTTCCTTCCTTTTTTCTTTGTATCCACAGCACTTAGTCCAGTGCCCGGCACCTAATAAGTGGCTTAACACATGCTTCCTTTCCCTTCCCACACTGTATGTTCAACTCAAATTGACTTTCTTCCTGTTCCTCACACATAACACTACATTTCCCTTCTCTTCTTGCATGATCTGTTCCCTAGACCCTCCTTGTCTATACCTCCTGAAACCCTCTCTTCTTTCAAGATGAAGCTCAAGCTTGCCATCTTTGTGGTGTAGTTTTGGATGTCCTCCAATCGTTAGTGCCCTCCCTATCTAATATTTATGTGGTGGATATTTAATATCTGTATCTGTGTGTGTGTGTATGTGTGTGTGTGTGTGTGTGTGTGTGTATGTGTATGTGTGTTTATTTTCTTGCCTCTAAAACAATGTGATTTACTTCAGGGTAAGGATTTTTTTTTTTGTTGTTGTTGTTTTGTTTTTGCATCTCTGCCACCTAGCACAGTGATAGACACATTATAGATGTTTGAAGATTAGTTGATTGGGAGCTGATTTACAGAATACCCCATTAGTGATGGAAATTAAATATCTTTGTACTATACAGATGAATAAATAGGCTTCCAGCATTTCCATTTTAATGAGTTAAATGGTGAAATTGGAACTCCAACTCAGTTCTCCAATCTCCAATTCCAAATCTCTTGTACAAAATGAGAATAAATAAATATTAAATTTAAAGACATTATATTTTCTTGGGTTCCATATTATCTCTTTCTTCCCAAGAATTCAGTTATTGCTCACATTATTCCCCAAGTTGGCATGCTCTTTACTTGTTTCCTTTATTGAAATGATAATTATCCTTTAAAATCTCATTCAAAGGTCTCCTCCCTGAAGAAACTTCTCTGATTCTCTATTCTCTAATGACCTTTCCACCCTCAGGCCTCATTTAAGGTTTGGCTCACATCTCTCTTTGGCAGCTCTCTTGTATTATATACCAATTGTGTGCACAAATTAGTTCACCTCTCTAGAAGCTCAATTTCCTCTTTTGTTAGATGGAGATAAAATAATAGCAATACCTATCTCACAATACTTATCTTTTAAATCTTAAAAATGCTAAATAAGTGTACATTATTATAATTTTATATTTGTGTATTATTCTATTCTTCTAGTAAATTCCATGGGGGTTGAGACCCTAACCAGACTAGAAATTTCTAGTGTCTAACTTGCTGTTATGAAACAAATTGTATTGTTGACTTGTTGACTTATTTATACTGTGGAATGAGTTTTATCAAGTACTTCTTTTTTTTGTTGATTTTTTTTGCAGGCAATGGGGTGAAATGGCTTGCCCAAAGTCACATAGCTAGTAATTATTAAGTGTCTGAGACCAAATTTGAACTCAGATCCTCCAGACTCCAGGCCAGTGCTCTATCCAGTGTGCCACTTAACTGCCCTTCTATCAAGTCCTTCTAAGAGAGATAGCTAGCCCAGAGCAGATTTGATTAGAATAGTGAGAAGGTGAAGAAAGAAGTTCAAAGAAGAAGGCCTAAATCTTGGTGTTATTGGAGTTTCTGGGCATCTAGGGTAGAGCATGAGGATAGTGGTACCAGGTAGTGACAGTGATTTAGAAACATGAAAAGGGAAAAAGTGATTGAAAGGGGAACTGAGATGTCTCAGAAATAAATTTAATTTTTAATTTTGCTTAATACTGGCCTTTTCCTAAATGGAGAAAGCTACAATCTATACTATTCCTTTGCTCTCTTGATAACAGCAACCAAGTAACTAAGATGGAAGGAACAAGTATATAAACAACTCTCACTTTTTCTGATTATTAGGTCAGTCTGTTCCCTGAAATTCCATTCTTGTGTTTATTTCTGGGTCATCTCCACCACTGATGGAAATCAAGTGACAAATTATTACAAAATGGTGATTTTTTTTGATAAGGCATAAAAGCAACATTCTCGATGCCTATCATTTCAGGAACAGAGTTCATGGAGTAGTGTTAATTGGAACTCAGTTATATAGTCAAGGGTCAAGAACATATCAAAAAAACAAGAATTAAGGTCAGGACATAAAACCCGATTATAAGTACAGATGCAAAGATCTAGTTTTCATTGTAAATAGGAACTGAGACCCAAAACATAAGAGAGCCTGGTCAGACTGGCATAACCAAGGGTAGAAACAATGTTTATTTTACTCAGTCTGGGGATGTTTACAAAAGGATTAACTCTGAGTGTCTAAGGTTAAAGTGACATATTATTGCTGGAAATAGCTTCTTTTACTTAGGGTTTATTTAAGAAGATTCTAATGTGGTGCCCCCCCCCCGAGCCTCAGTGAAAACTAATTCTAGGATATGAGTGGTAAATGTACATGGAAAGAAAATGAGCTTCAGGTGAAGTGGGTTCATGGCAGTACAAAAAAGGATTGAGCTTGTAAATTAGAGAGAGTAAGGGAATGCCTAAGAATTAAAGACAAAGGAAATGAAGAATGAAATACCAGAAGTTGGTTGGAATAGTTATAGTATGATTAATTAGATCCAGAGTGGATTGTAGGAAGGTGTTGAGAGAATGTGTATGTAGAGATTCAATGTGAGTTAGGTCTCTGGTTGGTAAGTCTACTAGGTATGAAAATTTAGTATGGCAAGGATTATATACAATAGGGAACTGGGTTTTGGTTTGGTCTTGGGGTCTCTTTCATATAGTTATAACAACATGAGAAACCCCATGAAGGTCATTAGTTGAAATTTGTCTTGTATCACTTATCAAAGTAATCAAGTTTCTGAACTCCTTGTTAGTTCAATTGTCAGTGGTCTCCAAAGTGGGCACTATTACTAACCCCCATTTAGGTTATAGCTTGACCTCAAAAAGACTATGATTTGACTCCAAGAGGTATGTGATCAGCAAGAGGGAAGATGGATTTCTAGTCCACCCTTTCTGAGACAATTAATCATGGTATTTGTTTTTAATACAATCACACTACAAAATTATAGCAAAATATTCTCTGGATCCATTCCCTTTTTTAAATGTGTAATTTCCTTTATTCCTTCTTTAGGACCTGGGCCTACTGCCCTGCACTCACAGAAGCAACCACACAAGCATCAGGAAAATTCCTGCCTCCTGTCTTGATCACTGAGTGACTGTATCAGGTGCCCTTAGAGAACAAGCTCTAGGCTTTAGGATAGTGAATGGTGAGGTAGAGTCCTACCACCTTTTTGTTTCAGGTGGAATAGAGTGAGTTTCACAGAAAGAAAAGGGATATAGCTTGTAGTCTTCATTACTTCTTTTCTCCTTCATGAGGCTAAGATTTGATATAATGATTTCTTCATTACAACTGCTTCTTTGATCCAATTCTATTGGATTGGAGGGACACTTGACAGAGGACACCATCATCTTTCTCCACTGCAACAAAATAGTTTGATAAAAAATGTGATAAAGTCTAAAATAGACAAAATTTGAAAGATTGAATTTAAGGATGGGATCTTTGAAACTGTGAAAGAACTTATGTAGAAGAAAAAAAGGAATCAGAAATGATTAAGGGTAATGATGATGAAAAGTATGACATTGAAAGCACAAGTTGGGAGAGTTAACAAGTAAAGTTAAAGGAAAAAGAAAAAAATTAAGGATAGAAGAAATAATAGAAGAAATGGTGAAAGACAAAGATGAATTATTCTGATTGATGCCTCTAACCACCCCAAACCAGGATTTACACCTGCCCAAAGCATGATTCCTCTAACACCCAGATGTCTACCTAGGACCCCAGGACTTCAGGTCAGCTTTCTCAACAATTGCTCTGACACTGCTCTGCCTTCTGCTATCCCCTTCTATCTCTTTCTTGCTCTGGAGACAACAATCAAATCAATACCACTATTGTTTTTAGAAGGACAGTTACATGAAGCAGTAGATAAAGTGCAGGAGACAGGAAGACTTGAGTTCAAAATCCATCCTTAATACTTCCTGGCTATATGACCAGAGGCAAATCATGCAATCATAGTTTCTTCAAATGGAAAATTAAGACTAGCATCTTCCTCCCAGGGTTATTTTGAGAAAGAAATGAGAATATATTTGTAAAGTACTTAACACAGGACCTGACATCTAATAGGTTCCTTTGTTGGTCCACTTTATTTGTCTAGTTGTTTCTTAATACTTATTCTCTTTCCTTCCCCAAACTTCATTATGAGGACAATTGCTTATTTATAAATTATATTCATATAACTACACTAATAATTATAAATCTTTGTTGTTGTTATTGTTGTGGAGTCATTTCCATCATGTTCAGCTCTTCAGACTCTAGAATTGTCTTGGCAAAGATATTGGAATGGTTTGCCATTTTTTTCTTATTTTATAGACATGAAACTGAAACAAACAGGGTCAAGTGACTTGCTCAGGATCACAAAGTAAATGTCTGAGGCCAGATTTGAACTCAGTAAGAGGAATTCAGAAGTCTATTCATTATGCCACCTACTTTCCCCAAATATGGACATTACTAAGAAACTTATACAAAAAATTAAAAAAGAGATAGGAAATACAATATTATTTAATCCAGCACTGAAGAGAGAAGAGAAGTGAGAGAAGGAAACTAATTAGGAGACTATTAGAGTAGTCAAGAGGTCCAGTACTAGGGAGGTAGTGGTATGGGTAGAGAGAGGGGGCCAAATAAGAGAGATATAATGGTGATAGAAAGGAGAAGATTTGACAATTGACATAGAAAGCTGAAGAGATAATTGAGTTTATGAACCTAGGTGACTCAAAGGATAATTTGTACCCTAAAGAAAAATAGGAAATATTGGAAAAGTTGTGGATTTGTGAGGAAAGATAATGTAATGAAATCTGAGATGCAAATTACAACCCCTCAAATTAAAAAAAGGTATGGGATTTTTTCACCATGCATTGCCCCAGAACACAGAGATTGTCTTTCAAGAAATATTTGCTTTAATTATTAATTTATCTGAGGTAAAGATACTAGGAAAGGGAATTCTTCCCCCCACCCCCCAGCCCCCAAGTTGTACTCACATAGAAGGGGAGGTTTGGAGGTTGTCCAGTGGAGGGAGTGAGTAGAATGAGAGGGTAGGTTGGTCAGATTGGAGACAAATACCTGACTTTTTGTGGTAGAGTGAATCAGATCAGAATCCCTTTGGGATTGGTCTATGGTCAACCAGGGAGTCTTGTTACTGTTTTAGAGGACACTGGCTTAGAACAGCATTTCCTTCCCCTATCACTTCTTTATATGTGGTGTATCCTGTTATTGGAATGTAAGTTTTCTGAGGACAGAGACTATCCCACTTTTGTAGGCCTTGGAACATACCTATATGTTAGGTATTTAATAATTACCTTATTGATTGACTAAAAAGAAATAAAAATTAAATCTGAAGACAGGTAAGAATTCAAAGGTGGAACTTCAAGGATATACTGAATAATAGAGAATTTTCACTCATATTGAAATGATATTTGAACATTTAAAACTCTACTTGGAAATATGGAAGATGGTAATATTTTCCAGTTTAAAGCTTTCATTAGTTCATGTACCTATGCAGTTCTTTGAAGGGAAGTGGAAGAAGATGAGGAGAAAGAAAAAAGAATCTAGCCAGAGGCTGGGGATTCCTGCAAAGAGATGCCATCCAAGAACCTGAGGCTATGAAGGCCTACAACTGTCCACAACTTCTAATCATGCATGAGTTTATTTAGGATGAATTATTTAAGATGCCCTTGAAGCTATTTCTAGGCAATGGTGAAGTACACGAACAGAAAAAATAGTTCTTGTATAGAGTGAGTTGGTGATGCTGAGTCTGTGTGAGAAAAAGAGATATATTGAGAGAGACAGAGAGACAGAGAGACAGAGGAGAAAAGGAGACAGAGAGAGAGAGAGAGAGAGAGAGAGAGAGAGAGAGAGAGAGAGAGAGAGAGAGAGAGAGAGAGAATAAGGGAATGCCTGGGGGATCTCAGAGCCCTTGTGGGTAAGTGGGAGGGTGTCAGTGTGATTAGTAACAGAATGAGTTTTGGAAATCTATGTGTTTTGAGGCTGAGAAAATGGCTGTTTGTGAAAGCCAAGAGATTCAGTGTGTGAAGTCTGGACTTGGCAGCTTAATCATTGCATGGAAATTCATTGTGAAAGAATATGTGTTCAGCAATAAAGTTTGTATTGTATTCTGGGTCCTAGAGTTCTGACACATCTGATACTTGTATTAAAGAACAATGCTGAGTATCCATTAATCAACCTTGTCTCTAATTAACTAGACTAGTATGTTTCTGAGTTTCCTATAGTTTCTTGGATAGAGTATCCAGGTGTTATAAAAATCATATTTTGGCATGTCAGTGACTTCATGAGAGGACCTGAATACTAAAAGAACTTGTCCATTCCTAAGAAGAACAATAAGGGTGGAAGAAGGAATTCTTCTGCAGAGATTTTAGAAGAGAGAGGGTGGATTTATAATAACAAAAAGTTTTAAACAGAATATGAGCTCAACAATTGGGGAATAACTGAACAAACAATAGGACATGAAAGTAATGGAATCTGCCTATGCTATAAAGAATGATGAAGAATACAGAGAAACAAATGTGATGTGACTGAAGTGATGCAGAGTATGTCAAACAATAGGCACACTCACTAAAACAGTTTAAATAAAGTAATCCTTAAGAAGCCAAAGAATTTGGATCATGTATTAACATATAAAAGTTAAAAGACAGTTGACTTTTTTCTGTTTAACAACAAAAAATGGAAAACTATTCTGTCAATAAATGTTTAATTGCCTACTATACTCCATGAAATAAAAGGAAAAGCAAAAAAAATCATCCCTGTCACCCAGGAGTTCACAATATAATGGGGAAGATATTATGTAAATAATTGCATACAAACTTCACACAGGATTAAAGTCTTAATAACAGTGATAATTATGATATTATGAGGTCTAATTTAACTCTTGGAAGAATTTCCTTTGTTGAGAGATTTTTAAAATATTTGTTGGGAAGTGTTAGTTGTATTACAATAGCATGTATTGCAATTATTTCCTTTTTTAATAGAAAGTAAAATTTAAGGTTGGTTGCACATGGTTGGGCATAGAACCACCCATATGTTCACTGTGTACAGACATTGAATGAATCAAAGATAGATATGAATTACTTAACAATTTGTTCCTCACTTGATCCTGAACTATTGAAACCTATGGAGTGGGTGTGTGAACTGTCTCCACCCTTTTGCCCCATTGGTTTGCTCATCAGATATTCTGGCAGGTCAGGGGATTACTGGAGGAAGGCTATGCTGCTACAAGTACTAACTCTCTTGGTGTTTTCAGTCAACAAACATTCATTAAGTGCCTATTATGGGTCAGGCATGTTCTAAGAGTTTTAGGGATAAACTTGGGGATGGGAGTACTTCACTTGTATTATGAAGCTTGTGAGTTTTCACCATTTACTTCTCATTTAACATATGTGCCAGTGGAATCCCATTAACCCTTAATCAAAACATTTACTAAACAGATAGTAAAGAAAGAATAACTATAATGGAATTCTATTAGTAAAACTGGAACACGTACTCTTCCATCAATTCAAAAGTGATTTTGGGATACATTTGAAGCAATGTAACCTCAACAATAAAATTTTGGGTCTTTTCATCAGCAATAGTTCATGGATGGGTGTGATGGTGGCAGTGGTGGATGGGAGGCTCCTCTGCCATGCCAGACTGTTCTTTGGATAGACTATTCCATATCTAAACAGGACTACTTTTCCTTTGGATAGCTCTATTCCTCTCTATTCCTCTCTATTCCTCTCTCTGCTCAAAGGAGTATTGCACTTTTTCAGAAAAAAGCCATCCCCATCCAGCTACTACTTGTAACAGCTAATAAAAAAGAAAGGAAATAATCAATTCATCAAAATCAGACAAAACATCAACAGGAGATGTCATTTTTTGTGGTCCCCAATCCTGCAAAGAAAAGATGTCTTTTTCTCAAATTATTTTTTTTAAAGATTAGGATCCATCTTTATCTCTGTCTATATCTATACTTACAGTATTATGTGTTATATGTAAAATATGCACTAGTCTGAAAATTGGTTTCCTGGCACATGATTCTGACTCCTACGCCCCCTCCCCCAGAAAATTCTGGTCAACAAAATTCTTTCTTCCAAAATCATCCCTAATGAATCCTGACTTTCCAAACTGGGGAAGTTGTAATCATCATCACAGTGTTTAACGATATAGTCAGCAGACTCTGATCTTAGCTTTGTCCAGAGTCTGGAGAAAAGTACAATCATCAGAGGTCAGGGTTATGAGGATTAAGGGGAATGCCACAGAGTAATCTAGAAATTCAGTTCAATTTAATTAATTTAATTCAAGTGCTTTTTAATCACAGCAAGTACTTATTAAACACCTATTATGGAAGCAGCATCATTCTAGACATTGAACACAGTCCCGGTCCTCAAGTATTGGAAGTCAGTGGCAGAGTGGATATTCTAATCAAAAGTACCTGAGCAAACATCCTTCCTTAAACTCTTACTAGGTGTGTGATCCTTGGAAATTATTTAACTTTTCTCAGTTTTCTTATGCTGAAAAAAAATCTCTGCCTCATTCTTTCTGACCTGGCATTAATCACTGAATGGGCATTGTCTTGATTCATATCTGGTCCCAGAGAACTTGAGGGGAGAAAGTGAGATTGGTGACTTTGCACTGTTTCCCCTCATTAAATTCAGTTCACTTTCATGTCTTGGCATAATATCCTTAATGTCACGGTCCTCTTCAAGAATAAAGGACAAGCTACAACATGGAGAGATTTCACTCCCTCATAGGGTTATGAAGATAAAATAGCATATAAAACACTTTGAAAACCTTAAATTCCTATATTATTAAGCCAAATCACCATGGAAAGTATCTGACAACCTTATATACCTGGTTGCCTAACTGAATCTGACTAATATGCTGATCCCAGACTTCACAGAACAGCTCCACCATGGAAAAATTTTGGAACATCATGATCTTGACATTCTTTTAGAGGAGGCTTTTATTTTAAAATCAGACTTGTTCTTAAAAGTTTGTTTTTTTAAATGAAAAATATTTCAATTTAAAGGTTGTTTTCACCACAAACAACAAAGGAATTTTATAGTAATAGTCATTTTTAAAATAACTTTACTTTGTAGAGAAAGCTAATTACTTAATTCATAAAAATGAGATTTTTGAATAATACCCTTGCCACCTTATGCTATAAGGCAATTTAACTAAGTTTCAGAAAAATTAGTCCTTCCCTTATACTGTTTTCCATAGCTCATATTTTACAAAGGTAATCAATAATTTTAAAGGGAAGGGGAGAGTGAAGAGAGAAGTTCTTGCTCTTGTACTTGACTACATGTTTTCTATTTCTTCCCTTAACTAGCCCCATTGTTGTTCCTTAAATGCATATAAATATATATTAAGTCATCTATTCAATTGGTTTATTATACACTTCAAGAAGACCAGGACCAAATCATCTGAAGTACTGGAACAAATTTCCATTTCTTGGGAACAGTCATGCCATTTCAGCAGCAGTGAGAACTGTTACCCCCATGTCTTGTGTTTTGTTTTTTTTGTTTGGTTTTTTGTTTGTTTGTTTGTTTTTTTAGTTTTTGCAAGGCAATGGGGTTAATTGCCCAAGGCCACACAGCTAGGTAATTATTAAGCATCTGAGGTCAGATATGAATTCAGATACTCCTGGCTCCAGGGCTGGTGCTCTATCCACTGTGCCACCTAGCCACCCCATGTCTTGTTAATAGTAATGGAAGTCCCTGCCCCATGTCCCTCTATGGTGTCTATTGATGAAATAGGAAGAATATTGAATTTAGTCAAAAGATTCATATTCAGTTCTGTGCCTTGCCACATGCTACCTGTAGGATATTAGATAAGTCATTTAACCTCTTTGGACCCAGTTACTTAATCATAAAATAAATGGATTCATCCAGATAGCCTACAGAGTTCCCTCCAGGTTTACACTCCATGATTTTGAGATCCATTCTCTGGTCCAGGACCAGAGTTTTCCACCCTCACCTACTACTGATGTTGTTGTTTCAGTCCTGTCCAACTCTTTGGGACCCCATTTGGACTTTTCTTGACAAATATCCTGAGTAATTTTTCATTTCCTTTTCCAACTCATTTTGCCTCTGAGGAAATTGAGGAAAACAGGGTGAGTCACTTGCCCAGGGTCACATAACTATTATCTGAGGCCAGATTTGAACTCATGAAAATAAATTTTCCCAACTTAAGGCCCAGCATTCTATGAATTGCACCACTAGTTGCCTAAAACGACCTCAAATATTCTGAACTTCAGTTCAACTCTCCAACACCTATGACATATATCTTCAATCCAACTTATCCACACAGTGACAATAAATGTAAAATACACCCTATCAAGGAACTCTGCATATATGGATCAATATGATCTCACCAAAAGTCATAAGTGTTCCACTTATACAATATAGAATTTGAACTTTATCAGACCATAACCTCCTATTCTTCCACCTCTCCCTATGCTCACTCTTTCTAAAACTTCTAGTCACACTACCTCTCTTTGTTTTCTCTGCTTTAGTTTCACTTTTCTCTCTTTGAAGTCTTAACACTAATTAACTGGGGAGGCTGGGTGGCGCAGTGGATAAAGCATGGGCCCTGGAGTCAGGAGTACCTGCATTCAAATCTGGTCTCAAACACTTCATAATTACCTAGCTGTGTGGCCTTGGGCAAGCCACTTAACCCCATTTGCCTTGCAAAAACCTAAAGGAAAACCCAAGCAAAACACTAACTAATTCAATTACACACTGTCTTTTATTTCAGAGATTCTTTCTGATTATTGATACTGCTGCTCATTCCTTTTTGTTCTTTCTTTTTTTGTTGATATTTTATTTTTCCAAATAAATGTTATGAAAATTTTTTCAGCATTCATCCATATGAACATGTATATTTTTAAATTACAAAATTTCCTTCTACCTTCCCTTCCTACTCCCCCACTCCTCAGTGTTGAACACTCAGGTTAACATTGTACATGCATCTTTTTTGATAAACATGTTACACTTTAGTCATTTTTGGTATGAGGAATTAGGATTAAGGGAAAGAGATACATAAGAGATAGTTTTTATAAAACGTTCATCAGATTCTGAAGGTTTGTTTTTTTTTGTTTTGTTTTTCTTTCTCTGGATGGGGATAACATTGTTCATAGCCAGTCTAATATGGTTGTCCTAGCTCTCTGAACTTCTGAGAGGAGCTGCTTCCATCAAGACTGATCATCTCACAATGTGTACATTGTGCTCTTGGTTCTGCTCCCTTTGCTCAGTATCAGATCCTGTAACTCATTCTATGCTTTTCTAGAGTCCAATCATTCAAGTTTTCTTATAGAACAATATTCTATAGCATTCATGTATCATACTTGTTTAACCATTACCTAGTTGATGGGCATTGCTTACTCCTTTTTATAGCAAAACCCCAAATCTAAAATTCTATACCTTCTTTGATCCTATTTAAATGCTCCTGAAAACTTCTGGGAGAGTTTGACTGTGAAATTATGTTATCCAAACTCAAATGAATTTTCACCATTGCAAGGCAACCCCTCTATTCCCTGATTTAACTCTACCATACTTATTCCAGCATGTGTTCCAAACTTCTTCTTCCCTTAAGAAACCCACACCTGGGGCAGCTAGGTAGCAAAGTAGATAGAGTCCCAGCCTTGGAGTCAGGAGGACCTAAGTTCAAATCTGGCATCAGACACTGAATATATCAGATATACAGGAAAGAATCTAAAAGATAGGGTTTTTCTGAGTTTTCCCTCTCCTTGGTTCCATCTTGATAAAAACAGAATGGTTCCAGCTGCTAGCAATGCTTCTTGGGTAGATAAATGAGAGAGAACCCAGAGTAGATTTTATATTTCCTTTCTTTTTGATTTGGAGATAGGAAATGAACATTTCCTATGGTCAAGTTAGGCCTGACTAAATCTTAAAGAGGGAATTTAATTCTACCCCATATATAAGAAAGCTTGAATGTCTTGTATTTTTAGAGTTACTGTTGAATAAAATATTATTTTTCAATAGAAGTAATTTTTTGATAGATTTGTATATTTACTATTAAGTGGAATATTTTCTCTACCATCTATGTGCTTTCTAGTTAAAATTAAATATCTCCTTCTCTTATTCTTGAACAAAACCCTCTATTCACTGGCATTCAGTCCTCTAAGTGTCCTACTTAGATCAATGTTAAAAGCCAATGCTTTTAATATACAATGCCACCTCTGATGTATCTCGCTAACAATACTGTAGCTTAGTTCACTTCCAGTGAACAGTGAACCAGCAGGAAAAATTAACTTTTAGCGAAAGCATGTACTAATTGGCATATTTATTACTGATATTTTATTTCTCCAAATGCATGTTATAAAAGTTTTTCAACATTCATCCATATGCATATGTATATTTGTTTTTGATACAGGTAATTTGGTTATCTTCTTTCTTTTTTAAAAAAAATCAGATTAGCCAAAGGTTTACCTATTTTATTGACTTTAAAGTTTTATTTATTAGATCAATGATTTTGTTGCTTTTGATCTTATTAATCTTTACCTTGATTTTCAGAATTTCTAATTTAGTATCTAATTGGGAATCTCTAATTTGTTCTTCTAGATTTTCATTGATCTACTATTTTCTATTTTATTCATATAAGCATTGAAAGATATAAAGTTTCCTCTCAAAACTACCTTGGCTGCATCCCATAAATTTTGGTATGATGTGTCATTTGTATAATTTTCTTGGATATAATTATTGGTCATTTCTATGATTTGTGGTTTGATCCACACATTATTTAAAATTAAGTTATTTAGTTTTCAATTAATTTTGGTTTATCTTCCCATGACTCTTTATTACATGTAATTTTTTACTGCATCATGGTCTGAGAAATATACATTTGTTATTTGACTTTAAGCATTTGATTATAAGGGTGCTGTGTACTGCTGAGAAAAAGGTATATTCTTTTTTTTTAGGTTTTTTGCAAGGCAAATGGGGTTAAGTGGCTTGCCCAAGGCCACACAGCTAGGCAATTATTAAGTGTCTGAGACCAGATTTGAACCCAGGTACTCCTGACTCCAGGGCCAGTGCTTATCTACTGCACCACCTAGCCTCCCCAGAAAAAGGTATATTCTTTTCTATCCCCAGTAAGTTTTCTCCAGAGGTCTATCATATCTAAGTTTTTTTAAGATTTCATTCACCTTCCTACCTCCCTTCTTTTTTATTTTGTGGTTAGATATATCTAGTTCTGACAGAGGAAAGTTGAGGTCCCCCATTATTAAAGTTTTTCTGTTTGTCTCTTTGTAATTCATTCAGCTTTTCTTCTAGGAATTTGGATGTATACCACTAGGTACATGCATGTTTAATAATGATACAGCTTCATTACCTATGGTACCTTTTTAGAAGATGTAGTTACCTTTCTTATCCCCTTTAATGATATCTATTTTTTGCTTTTGCTTTTTCTGAGATCCTGATTTTGTTTTTACTTCAGTTGAAGCATGATATGTTTTTCTCCATACTATTACTTTTACCCTGTGTATGTATCTCTCTACTTCACATGTGTTTCTTGTTATCCATATATTGTAGGATTCTGGTTTTTAATGCATTCTGCTATTTGCTTCCATTTTATGGGACAGTTCATCCCATTCACATTTACAGTTAAGATCACTAATTCTGTATTTCCCTCTATACTATCTTTCTCCATTTATATTTTTCTCTTTTCTTTCCTCTTATTCCCCCTCACCAAAGTTTTACTCCCTTTTCCCTTTATCTTCTCTTTTAAAATTTAACTTTCAGTTTAATTTCACTTATACCTTCTCCTTCTCTTTTATCAGTCACTTCATCCCTTCTCTTTCCCCTTCCCTCAATCTCTCTTCCCTATAGAGTAGGATATAGTTTTAAACCCAAGTGGGAATGTATCTTGATTCCCTTTCTGGGCAAATTTATTGAATAGAATTTACTCAATATTCATACCCTCCCCTGTTTTCCTCTAATATTTTAAATCTTTGTGCCTCTTTACTGGGTGTAATTTATCACTCAAGCACTATTAATCAGGTATCATCAATAACAACTTGGTTAATTGATTGCTTGATAAGCTCAAAGTGTTATCAAAGTACCTTCACATATTGATTGCTTGATTATTTGATTGTGGGATAAGCAGTATAGCTGCATAGTCACTAAGTACCCTCCTCCCTTCTGTCTCATTAGAAGTACACTTTTCAAGAGTCTTGAATTACATCAAATTATAATCATTATTTTTTACCTTATACCCTTTTCAAGTACCTTCCATGGACACACAATTCTCATGAGCCAAAGTATCACCCAAAGCCAAATAATTTCATGAACTATTTCAAGGTCTCACTTAAGAATTTTATACTTGATTGTAAGTTTCGGGAGGCACTAACTCAGGCCCGTCCAGCTTATGATGCCCTCATCAGAGAAAGTGCTATACTTCGTGAGCACAGCAGATTTAAAGTAGATAAAAGGAAACTTAGACACTTAAATTTAGAGTAAACAGCCCTGCTTTTCATTAGGGCTTTTTTTTCAAACACAGTGATATCATCTTGGACCTCTTTGATGGATAGACAAAACCCAGCCAAACCCATATTCTCTGATTCCTATCTCTTCAATTATGTTTGACCCTTTAAATATTCTAAGAGGGGTACAATTCTTAAGAGTTATAAGTGTCATATCTTCCCATTTAAGGTCGTATATAATTTGATGGTCTTGACCAATTGTTTTTGACATTTGAATTCTCTGTTCAGTTTTGATCTTTTTGTTAGGAAAATTTGAACATTCTCTATTTTGTTGAACATTTATCTTTTCCCTTGACACTGAATTTTGCAGGGCAGCTCTGGCCTTTCAATATTGAGACTAATAGGTCCTGTGTGAATCTGATTGTGATTCCTTTGTATTTATTTTGTTTCCTTTTTTGCTGCTTGCAGCATTTTCTCTATTATTTGAGAGTTCTGGAATTTGGTTATTAGCCCTTGGAGTTTTTTTTCTGGGGGTCTCTTTCTGGAGGGGGCTTGTGTATATTATTTCAATAGCTATATTGTGCTCTTTTTTCTAGCATATTTCGACAGTTTTTCCTGATAATTTCTTGCATGATGTTTTCCAGATTCTTTTTTTGATCTAGGATTTCTGGTAATCTGATAATTCATAAATTATTTCTGTGAGATCTATTTTCCAGATTGCTTGCTTTTCTAAAGGGTACTTTACATTTTCTCTAATTTTTTCAGCCTTTTTATTTTGTTTCATGGAATCTTGTAGTCCTGTGAATTTATTGATATCTATTTGTCCACTTCTAATTTTTATGGTGTTTTCTTCAATTAACTTTTTTTTTAGTTTTTTGTAAGGCAAATGGAGTTAAGTGGTTTGCCCAAGGCCATACATCTAGGTAATTATTAAGTGTCTGAGGCTGGATTTGAACTCAGGGACTACTGACTCCAGGTCCGGTGCTCTATCCACTGTGCCACCTAGCCACCCCTTCAATTAACTTTTGTGTTTCCTTTTCCAGTTGGTCATTTTTACTTTTAACTGAGTTGATTTCTTTGGTCAGTTTTTTTCCCATAATTTTCCTGCATGACTTTCATCTCTTTTTTTCCATTTTTTCTTCTTTTCTTTGTTTTTTTCCAATTGGTATATTAAAAGTGATAGCTACAAAACATTCTTTCCTTAACCCTGATTACACCTTCCCACAAACATAGATACCATTCTATGAGAAAAGTGAATATATACTTATAATTCAATGGTAGTGAAGCACATGTCTAGAGAATATTTGTAGCCCAGGCTTCATTTGTAGCATCTCTGCTGGGTGAATTGTTCATCTGAGTTCCCAGAGTTTACTTTTCTTTCTAGAACAACTCTTGTTTTCTAGCTAGTTCTCTCTTGAATTCACAGCTGGCTACTTTCCCCCCCTTACTGTTGGTTTTTCTCCTGGAAGCTTCTTTCTCCCTCTTGTAACTGGATGTTGGCATCTATGACAATGTGGAATGTATAACTCTGCTTTTTCATGGCTGGATGCAATGTCTCCTATTACTTCAGTAAACTCCATTTCAGATTATGGGCTGGGAGGAAAGGAGAATAAACTGCCTATAATCTCTCCCACAAGCAGCTCCTACATGCACTCTTTAAATATTGAGTTCATCTAGATAGGGGTGGGAAGCCTTTTTCTGCTAAGGTCCATTTGGATATTTACAATATCATTCATGGACTATATCTGGTCAAACATTTAATTAATTTACCCCTAAAAGCATCTAGATTTATTGAACGTTGAGTCCTGCCTGCAATTGTCTTGGCAATGCCAAACCAATATGGCCAGCAGGTCAAATGTTCCCTGCCCCTGATCTAAGACTTAGTGATTTGAAGCTCTGCAGAGACATGTTCAATACTTGCTTGTTCCTTAAATTACATTGGAGAAAAGTCTAATATATTCTATGACCAGCTTGATTTGGGGGCAATTAAATCTGCTTCTTGCAATCAGACTTTTGCTATGAGTCTCTTTTGACATACAACTGTACAGGTACTGGTCAATCAACTCAATTTGAGTGAGAGATAGTCGATGTATATAGGCATCCTGAGAGTGGTGGGAGAAGGCACAGTGGTTATCAACCTTCTAGGAGGAAAGAAAGAAATCACATCCTTAACCAAAGGGAGCTTTGAGTGTGGATCTTAAAACATGCAATTGATATGGAATTGATAAGGAAGGATTCAATTGCTTTCCTGGGATGGTGGTGCTAATAAAACTATTTTGGGACATATGACACTTTAGCCCCACCCAAGAGAAAGGCATATATAGACCATTCCTCATTTACCTATTGCTAGACACTGGTAACTGAGTTACTATGATACCAGGGTACTCTCATACAATTGGTTCTTTGAAGCATCCCAATTTCCAAAGCAGGAAACTTAGAAGTTAGGCCTCTGAGAAAAGGGGTAGCACAAGCACTTGGGAATCAGGATCCATATAGTCCTATTGTCATTTTCTATGTGAGTTATTTTCAAATGGAAACCCTTGGAATTGCCATCATTCCATTAATGAATTATACCAAATGACTTTGTTAATACCAACAATAATGTATTTCTAATAGGATAAGAGATATATCCTCTCTACTGATAGAGTAAAATTTCTGAATTTGAGAATGATAATATTGTATTGCTTTCAGAAACTAGATTAAAGAAAAAAGTTAAATGATACTATCTTATCTGAAATTGCAAAGTGATTTTGAACACTAGGACCCAAATTTCCTTTTAGTGGTAAATAGTACCTAATCTTCCTCTACTGGAAATAGAGAGAATTTTGTTTTACCAAATCCCCTTATAACCACACTAGGAGGGTTGATGATACCTAATGACTTATGGTGGACTACAGAGAGTTAAACAAAGTTGTCGCATCCTTTTCTACATGTTCCTGACTTCTTCAGTGTTGTGGATCAGGTGGATTAGAACTAGAGTGAATGGTAAGGAGTTATGTCCCTCACCAATGCCTTCCCTTTCTTTACTACAATTCTTACAACTGAGATTAGTCGAGAGAAGTTTATTTTTACTTAGGAAGGAGTCCAATATGCCTTCCCTTCTTGTAACATGGTTATCTGAATTTTTTTTAGTACAGTGCAATCTGGTAGGCAGACTAAAGAACCTTGAAGGACTAGGCAGAAAAGCTCTATGGGCTTTGGCAGAGTGTTATAGAGAGATTACATTTGGACAGTTAAAAGTTCTATACTTTGAAGTTCATTCTGAGAAGTTCATGCAAGTGAGGTTTGTGTGGATTCCATTAAGTGATAATTGACTTTGAGACCCTAAATTGTCAGAATTATAAGTTATTTTGCTTATGTGTTTTCCCTATAAATCTGGCTCATTACCATTGTACTTTAAGTTTGTGAATAATATTTACATTAACACTGTGTATTTGTGGGAGAATTTATGGGGATAAATATTTTGTAGTAGTTTTAGTATGCTATCTTAGTAAATACTTTTCCTAAGAGCTAAATGTGATGATTGTTAATGGGTATTGATACTTTCTTACTGTCTGGGCTTTACCCTTGAATCTCAACAGTTTCTCTATCATGCCACAACAACCTCCTCACCCTGGAAATTCATTCTATCCTTGGACTTCTCAGAATGAAGTATACACTTTTGGTTTAGAATTTCCCTTTAAAGGAAATAATACAGGCCAACCAAGTAATCATTCCTCATTTGTCATAACTCTGAACTCTTTTCTCCACCATGTTCCTGGGCAGGTACCTTCTTCCTCTCCCATCCATTATCAGTTTCCTTTTATTTGTTGTCTTTCACATTAGAATAAATTTCTTGTGGTTAGGAATTGTGTTTTTGTTTATATTTTCATTCCCAGCCCTTAGAATAATTTCTGGCACTAATAAATACTTGGTGACTTGACTTGATTTGGTGGGGTTTATAAACTACAGTAGTAAGAATATGGATTCTCAGGTTATCCCTGAACCTGAGGTTGCAGCTCTCTTCAGAGTACATAACTGAAAATTTATATTTAAGTTAGGGAGCAACAGAGGTGGGGAGCTATGTTTATCCATAAAATAGATTTTTGAGGAACTTTTACTTGACCCTGGAAGCTTCTTGCTCCTAAGTTCTATTTCCAGTAGAGGAAGATTAGGTGATATTTACCACAAAAAGGAAATTTGAGCCCTAGTGTTCAAGATCATTTTTGCAGTTTCAGATAAGATAGTATTATTTCACTTTTCTCTTGAGTCAAGTTTCTGAAGGCAATGTACAATTTTATTATTGTAGAATTCAGAAAACAAAATATGAGCTTTTCATTGTTCCAATATGATCTGAGGGCTACACAAAGGGCTGAATTGCACTTAGGTTTTCCATTTTGAAAATTGTATGTATGGGGGGCCAAGAAAGGTTATAGTTAATGTCATCAAACCAGTGTCAGGAATTTCTTATTGGCTACATCCTGAGCATTCACTTTATTCTGGTAAAAAAAATGCCAGTTTATTTTACATTTCAATTCATTTCTCTATCTCTTCAAGTAGACTTGATGGGAGAACAACAATGTTTGACTTTCCTTTAATGGTGTGCCTAAATTTGCATATTTAATTCTGTTTTACCATAGGGGATTACATTTGGGATAATGATATTTCAAAAGCTAGTGTAAAGATTGTAAGAACAGGGTGTTAAGAGGTTGAATTAAAACCTGGCCACTGCAGGGGCTTCAGACTAGTTCATTTTTCTTCCTGCCTTGAAAATAGATTAGCATCACCAGAAGCATGCTAATCAGCTATATTTCCCATTGATCTGAATGACGTAGTGTTTGGATATGTGTTTGGATATGAGACATGTGGGAATGGAATTTCATCTTATGGAAATTTCTAGGAGACTAACAAGAATGTCATGGATGTGACCATTCATGTCTTATTTTGCAGGGCATCCCAAAAGTCCTAATGCAATTTTAAGCTATTAAAGATCATAAAATTTAAAAGTGAACTAAGACATTTGAAACATTTTTTATTACTGCTATAGATCTTTTTCTATAATAACACATATCCTAATAAATAAAGTATACTAATTTTTTAGACTACAGTGTATAGTTAGATGGATAACCCATAGATTTGGTCTATAGTTATATCCTGGGTAGACATCGCAAATGGACAATGAATTGGGCCTAGAAATCAAACAGAAGTAAGAGAATGAGTTGAATTGCTTTTTGGTAATTTTGAAATTCTTTTAATGATTTCAAACTTCCTCTTGGAATAAAACCTCATCTTTTTCATGCTGATATGTAGTGATTTTCTTCACTGTAAATCATGATATACCTCAAGTCTCTAAAGAATTGAAGTTCATTGACCCAAAGGGCAATGAAAAGACCCATGTTACATGTGAGTAACCTTCAATTTATTACAAATGAGGAATTAAGCAGGAGGAGTATAAAGGCTGCCATCAGAGAAATGTATGACTTATGAAAAAAGAAAAATTGACCAGGGAAATGAATATGGGGAAAAGATGTAGCCAATGGGCAAACCATGTGCTCCACTGTTATCTCTCAGAGTCAAGAGAATTCAAGAAAGGCCCTCCTTGCATGGGTGGATTTTTAGTGGATATGGGCAAGAATTACACTGAAAAAGTCAGGCAGAGAGAGATTTGCATCAATGGAGGGAGTAAGTACATTAAGACCACAGATTCATTGATCTTTAGAAGAATCAATACCTTTTCTTTTCAGAGCCCAGCTACTGGGCTATAAGCCTCTTGAGATTTTTTTTGGTCTTTTTTTGTATCCTCAAAGCTTAACATATTGCCTGGAACAAAATAGGTATTTAATAATTTGAAAACAATTTGACTTGGGCAGTTTTCCCTATCCAAAACATGTCTGAGAACCAGAAAATTATAAAAAAATAGATCTTTTATTAGTAAAAAACCCACCAAAGTTGTATTAATTTCTGGCATAGATATTACTTAGGTGTTTCTTTTAAGAGAAGAAAAAGTGAATTTTAAGACAGAGGAGTAGAGCTAGAAGGAATATTAGAGATCCAATGCCCTTATATAAACAATAAGGAAGCTGAAGCTCAGAGTAAGGAAATTTCTAGTCAAAGGTCAAATAATAATTTAAAAGTCACATTGTGAAAGACTTAAAAAAATTTATCTTTGAAGAAATAATTAGATCTCCCATTCTGCTAAATAATAGGGGAACTTTGATTCCTTCCCAGTGATGCTTTACTTTCATCACCACTCCTTCCAGAAAGTTTTCACTATTAAACAGTAATATGCAAGTTGAACCCATCTCAGAAAAACATGTATGTCAAGACACTCAAACCAAGTTTTCTAAATTGCTGTGTTAGGTCAGCAGATGTGTCAGCAATACTTCCCACTTGTAGTAATCATGGAACAGAACTTAATTTTGTTTTCCAGGGGAAAAAATATGCAAACTGCATAATTAGAAACTAACTGTTATATTCTGTATTATGCAAATAACTCTTCAGTAAGAAGTAAAAAGTAAACTGGGGGTGCAGAGAAACCCTCTTAAACATCATTTTTACTTAAAACAAATTTATATCACAATAAACATCATAAAAATTAAGATTTTTAATTAGATATATTTCACAATTTGGAGAGGAAGAAAATTATCTTATCAATTTAGTAACAAAAGAAATAATAGGAGATAAAATAGATGGGTAGGATTGTTTAAAAAACAAAGAAAAATGCATTCAGAATAAAAAGGGAAAGAAACAATTAGAAAAAATATATTTGTGATAAAAACCTGATATATAAAATGTGTAAGAGAGTCACAGAATTCTAAGAGGAAAATTGGTTCCCCACTTGATAACTGGTCAAAAATATCAACAGTTCTCAAAAGAAGAAATATAAATGATAACTGCCTCAAAAAAATGTTCAAACTTTCTAATAATTGGAGAAGCAAAGTAATCTTACCTCCATGACATTGGCAGAGATAACTAAAAATAATAAAAACCAGGGTTAGGGTCAGTGAAGAAAAGGCACTATTACAATATTGATGAACTAGTACAATCTTTTGGCAAATCAATTTGGAATTATGCAACATGTATCACAAAGCTGTTCTCTTAGTCTCAATGATTCAACTATTAAGACTATCACCATAAGAATATGATCAATAGGAAAGAAAGATTTATTATCTTATATTTTTATATAAATATCTTCCTCTTCTGGTAAAAATGGGGAGAATAGTGTTATGTAGCACCTGAAGCTCCCCCCCTTTTTTTTAGGTTTTTGCAAGGCAAATGGGGTTAAGTGGCTTGCCCAAGGTCACACAGCTAGGTAATTATTAAGTGTCTGAGACCGGATTTGAACCCAGGTACTCCTGACTCCAGGGCTGGTACTTTATCCATTGTGCCACCTAGCCACCCTGAACCTCCCCTTTCAAATGTAGGATCCTTGGAATAACTAATCCAGGTTCAAGGTAATCATTTGGGTCCATGTTCCAAAATACAGTGTGGAAGGTCATATGGTATGGTAGAATGGCAGGTTTGTAGTCAGAGGATCTCGGTTAGAATCTCAGCTTTATGATTAGCTGCTTTTGTAAACTTTTTAGGCTTGATATTATCTGATAGTAAGAGGTTTAGACTTCAATAACCTTCAATCTCCAAATCTATGCTACTTTTTTCCCATAGTTAACAAGAGGAAACAATTCGTTAAAGACAACAAATATTTAATGAAATAAGAAAAATCACAATAGAATATCCTCTCCCTAAACCCTGAGACATCCCCCCCAAAGTAGATGTCATTGGTGGAGAGATTGCTTGTATATAGGGACTATGCATGAGAGGTACACATGTAGAAATCTCATTTAGTTAGAGATGCTATCTGTCCACAGATTATGTTTGACCATAAACTCTTCCCTTATCCATAGATCTCACAGATATATTTTTCTCTGCTCCCCCTAAGTTACTTATTTCACTCTTTTGTGTCTAAAACATGTATCCATTTTGACCTTTTGACACATTCATTTGACACTTAAAAAGTGTGAGTGATTGGTACATGCTGAGTTTTCAGCAAAGTGTTTTCTAAATTTCTCAGCAATTTCTGTCCAATGGTTAAATTCTTACCCTCAAAGCTTAGATCTTTGGGTTAATTAAATACTAGATTAATATGGTTATTTATAACTGTGTATTGTGTTCTTCATCTATTCCACTGATCCACTCCTCTATTTCTTAACCAGTACCTGATTGTTTTTGATTATTACTGTTTTATAAGGTAGTAGGAGAGCTAGTCTGTCTAGGCTGCCATCATTAACATTTTTTATTGATCCATCTGATATTCTTTACTTTTTTCTCTTCCAGAAAAATTTTATTACTATATATTTTTAGCTCTATAAAATAATTCTTATAGTTTTATTGGTGTAGAATTAAATAAATAAATTAACTTAGGTAGAAGTGTTATTTTTATTATATTAGCTTGGCCTACCTATGAGCAATTAGTATTTCTCCAACTATTTAAATCTGTTTTTATTTAACAATTTGTAGTTGGCATCATATAATCCCTGGGTTTGTCTTGGCAGGTGGACTCCCAAGTACTTTATACTATCTGCAGTTATTTTAAATAGAATGTCTCTATTTTTAATCTCTTGCTGCAGGGTTTTGTAGGTATTATATAGAAATACTGATAATTTTTGTGGGTCTATTTTATATCCTGTAACTTTGCTGAAGTTCTTTATTGTTTTAACTAGATTTTAGCTGATTCTATATAGTTTTCTAAGCATATCAACATGTCCCCTTGCAAAGAGTGATAACTTTATTTCCTCATTGTCTATTTTTATTCCTTCAATTTATTTTTCTTGTTTTAGTACAATACTGAATATTAGAGCTTATAAATGACAGCCTTGTTTCACTTCTGATCTTATCTGTATGGGGATAAATTTTAAAATTTTAAAATATTATATAAGTGTGAGATGTTATTATACCAAATAGGCTGAGGCTAGAGAAAAATGGTAAGGATGGTAAGAAGGTCTTTTGATGTATTTTTGAGGGGGGATAGAAAAACAATAAGAAAATGACACATATGGGCCAGATTGCATATTATTAACAATAACATTAGAGACAAAGCACAATTAGTTAACTATTTTGTTCAGCTTGGGAACAGTAAAATAAGTATGTATTTAACAGGGATCTGAAGCCCAAGACAGAAAAAGAGATAGCAAAAAAGAACCTAGATGTTCTAAATTAGTTCAAGTTAATTATACCCCAGGGTACTGAAAGAAACTTCAGAGGTGATCACAGAACTGTTATTTGAAGAATTATGATAATAACAGCTGACAAAAGAAGAGTTCTTGAAAATTCACAAAAGCCTTCACTTATGTTCTCTCTCTTGGTCTCTCAACCACCCAATAAAGGAGGTTCTACAGGTGTTATCTTCCTTATGCAGGTGAAGTAACTGTTGCTCAATTTGATGAATTGGTCATATTCACACAGCTACTGTCCTTATGGGAGGCAGAATTTGAACCCAGGTTTTATTGGGTTCATTTCTAGTTCTTTATTTTACTATTATTTTTTAATGATGCCAGTTTTCCCAATTCTGCATTCACTTCTTAAAGTGGGTTATAACTGTGAAGAGTGGTTATTTTTATTGTTATTGCAAAGAAATTTGTTTTGGAAGAAGAAAGAGGCAACAATCAGATGAAATTCCTTTGTGGCATAGCAAGTAGGCTTTGGGGTTCTGTTGTTCCTATGTAGTTTTTCATATGTGACTTTATCATTTCCTGGGCTCTGTGAATCCCTGGGGAAAGCTTGTACACTGAGTCATATTATGAGCAATCCAAGGATATCTGAATGGAAAATACAAAAAGATTTGGTAGCAACAAGTTTGTGAAGGTTGTGTTTCTGATCCAGAATCTAGTCTACTTGGCAAAAAATGTTAAAAGCTGTAGGACCCTTTCACACTGGAAATGCTTGAAAGACTGTATGGTTTTTCAATTAATATATTGGGTGAGTGGTTGAATTAAATGACCAATATAGTCTACTTTTCTTGGATTCAGTGTTTCAAAATTTATTTAACTTATGGTTGGTTATTAAGTCCAGAACTGATCAATTACATCTCTCGATAAGAAAAATTTGAAAAGGCATCTATTCATGGATTCATCTGGAGTTGTTGTCACTTGATATAACAAGGAGTGTACTTCCTTTAAATGTCAGCCTCACTTCATTCTTTTTTTTTAAATTTAAATTTATTTTTTATTAAAGATATTTGAGTTTTACATTTTCCCCCCAATCTTGCTTCCCTCCCCCTCCCCCTCCCCCCCCCCACAGAATGCACTCTGTCAGTCTTTACTTTGTGTCCATGTTGTACCTTGATCCAAATTGGGTGTGATGAAAGAGAAATCGTATCCTTAAAGAGAAGTCTAAGAGGTAACAGGATCAGACAATAAGCTGTTTTTTCTAAATTAAAGGGAATAGTCCTTGTACTTTGTTCAAACTCCACAGCTCCTCATCTGGATACAGATGGTACTCTCCTTTGCAGACAGCCCAAAATTGTTCCCAATTGTTGCACTGATGGAATGAACAAGTCCTTCAAGTTTGAACATCACTCCCATGTTGCTGTTAGGGTGTACAGTGTTTTTCTGGTTCTGCTCATCTCACTCAGCATTAGTTCATGCAAATCCCTCCAGGTTTCCCTGAAATTCCGTCCCTCCTGGTTTCTAATAGAACAATAGTGTTCCATGACATACATATACCGCAGTTTGCTAAACCATTCCCCAATTGAAGGACATTTACTGGATTTCCAATTCAGGGCTGCGATAAATATTTTTGTACAAGTAATGTTTTTACCCTTTTTTTCCTCATCTCTTCAGGATATAGACCCAGTAGTGGTATTGCTGAGTCAAAGGGTATGTACATCTTTGTTGCCCTTTGGGCATAGTTCCAAATAGCTTTCCAGAAGGGTTGGATGAGTTCACAGCGCCACCAACAGTGTAATAGTGTCCCAGATTTCCTACATCCCTTCCAACAATGATCATTATCCTTCCTGGTCATACTGGCCAATCTGAGGGGTGTGAGGTGGTACCTCAGTGAAGCTTTAATTTGCATTTCTCTAATAATTAATGATTTAGAGCATTTTTTCATATGGCTATGGATTGCTTTGATCTCCTCATCTGTAAATTGCCTTTGCATATCCTTTGACCATTTGTCAATTGGGGAATGGCTTTTTGTTTTAAAAATATGACTCAGTTTTTTGTATATTTTAGAAATGAGTCCTTTGTCAGAATCATTAGTTGTAAAGATCATTTCCCAATTTACTACATTTCTTTTGATCTTGGTTGCATTGGTTTTATATGTGCAAAAGCTTTTTAATTTAATGTAATTGAAATCATTTAATTAGTTTTTGGCGATGTTCTCCAACTCTTCCTTAGTCATAAACTGTTCCCCTTTCCATAGATCTGACAGGTAGACTAGTCCTTGATCTTCTAATTTGCTTATAGTATTGTTTTTTTTATGTTTATGTCCTGTGACCATTTGGATCTTATCTTGGTAAAGGGTGTGAGGTGTTGGTTTAATTTAAGTTTCTTCCATACTAACTTCCAATTTTCCCAGCAATTTTTATCAAAGAGGGAGTTTTTATCCCAATGGCCAGACTCGTTGGGTTTATCAAACAGCAGATTACTATAATCATCTCCTACTTTTACACCTAGTCTATACCACTGGTCCACCACTCTGTTTCTTAGCCGATACCAAACAGTTTTGATGATTGATGCTTTATAATATAACTTTAGATCTGGTAGGGCTAAGCCACCTTCTTTTGCACTTTTTGTCATTAAGCTGGCAATTCTTGACTTTTTATTTCTCCATATGAATTTACTTACAATTTTTTCTAACTCGTTAAAGTAATTTTTTGGAATTTTGATTGGTAGGGCACTAAACAGATAGTTTAGTTTTGGTAGAATTGTCATTTTTATTATATTAGCTCTACTTATCCATGAGCAGCTGATATTTGCCCAGTTATTTAAATCTGATTTAATTTGTGTGAGAAGTGTTTTATAATTGTTTTCAAAAAGATTCTGAGTCTGTCTTGGCAAACAGACTCCCAAATATTTTATATTGTCTGAGGTTACTTTGAATGGGATTTCTCTTTCTAGCTCTTCCTGCTGTTTCTTACTAGACATATATAGAAAAGTTGAGGATTTATGAGGGTTTATTTTATAACCTGCAACTTTGCTAAAATTGCTGATTGTTTCCAGTAGTTTTTTAGATGATTTCTTGGGATTCTCTAGGTAGACCATCATGTCATCTGCAAAGAGTGAGAGTTTTGTCTCTTCCTTCCCAATTCTAATTCCTTTAATTTCTTTTTCTTCTCTAATTGCTGATGCTAACATTTCTAATACAATATTGAATAGTAGTGGTGATAATGGGCACCCTTGTTTCACCCCTGATCTTATCGGGAATGCCTCTAGCCTCTCCCCATTGAGTATAATGCTTGTTGATGGTTTCAGATAGATACTGCTAATTATTTTAAGGAACATTCCATTTATTCCTACACTCTCTAGTGTTTTTAATAGGAATGGATGCTGTATTTTGTCAAAAGCTTTTTCAGCATCTATTGATATGATCATATGGTTTCTGATAGGTTTGTTGTTGATATAATTGAGTATACTAACAGTTTTCCTAATATTGAACCAACCCTGCATTCCTGGAATAAATCCTACTTGATCATAATGTATTATCCCAGTGATGACTTTTTGTAATCATTTTGCTAGGATTTTATTTAGGATTTTTGCATCTATATTCATCAGGGAGATAGGTCTATAATTTTCTTTCTCTGTTTTAACTCTTCCTGGTTTAGGTAACAGCACCATATTGGTTTCATAGAAGGAGTTAGGCAGAGTTTCATCTTTCCCTATTTTTCCAAAGAGTTTATATAGGATTGGAACCAATGGTTCCTTAAATGTTTGGTAGAATTCACTTGTGAATCCATTAGGCACTGGAGATTTTTTTTTAGGGAGTTCAGCAATGGCTTGTTGAATTTCTTTTTCTGAGATAGGGTTGTTTAGGTATTTAATCTCTTCTCCATTTAACCTGGGCAACTTATATTTTTGTAAATATTCATCCATTTCACTTAGATTATCAAATTTATTGGCATAGAGTTGGGCAAAATAATTTTGAAGTACTACTTTAACTTCCTCTTCATTGGTGATGAGTTCACCTTTTTCATTTATGATAGTAGCAATTTGGTTTTCTTCTTTTTTTTAATCAAATTGACCAGAGGTTTATCAATTTTATTGGTTTTTTCAGAATACCAACTTTTGGTTTTATTTATTAATTCAATAGTTTTTTTGCTTTTAATTTTATTAATTTCTCCTTTAATTTTTAGAATTTCTAATTTGGTACTTAACTGGTGATTTTTGATTTGTTCTTTCTCTAATTTTTTTAGTTGCATGTTTAGTTCATTGATTTCCTCTTTCTCCAACTTATTCATATAAGCATTTAGAGCTATAATATATCCCCTGAGAGTTGCTTTGAATGAATCCCATAGGTTTTGGTATATTGTTTCATGATTATCATTATCTAGGATAAAATGGTTAATTCTTTCAATAATTTGTTTTTTGGTCAACTTATTTTTTAAAATGAGGTTATTCAGTTTCCAATTTGTTCTAGGTCTATATCTCCTTGGCCCAGTATTGCATATGACTTTTATTGCATTGTGAGCTGAGAAAGATGTATTCACTATTTCTGCCTTTCTGCAGTTGATCATTAGGTTTCTGTGTCCTAGTACATGGTCAGTTTTTGTATAAGTTCCATGTACTGCAGAGAAAAAGCTATATTCCTTTCTATGCCCATTCAGTTTCCTCCATAAGTCTACCATATCTATTTTTTCTAACAATCTATTTACCTCCCTAATTTCTTTCTTGTTTGTTTTATGATTCGATTTATCTAGATCTGATAGAGAGAGGTTGAGGTCTCCCACTAGTAGAGTTTTGCTGTCAATGTCTTCCTGTAATTCTTTCAGCTTGTCCTCTAAGAATTTGGGTGCTGTCCCACTGGGTGCATATATATATTCAATATTGAAATGACTTTATTGTCTATGGTACCTTTTAGGAGGATAAAGTTTCCTTCCTTATCTCTTTTAATGCTATCTATTTTTGCTGCTGCTTTGTCTAAGATAAGGATTGCTACCCCTGCTTTTTTTACTTCAGCTGAAGCAAAATATATTTTGCTCCAGCCTTTTACCTTTACTCTATATGTATCTCTCTGCTTCAGATGAGTTTCTTGTAAGCAGCATATTTAATCCACTCTGCTATTTGCTTACGTTTTAAGGGAGAGTTCATCCCATTCACATTCAAGGTTATGATTACTAATTCTTTATTGCCCTCTGAGCTATCTTCCCTCTGTTTGTATTTTTCCCCCTTCCCTGCCTTTATCCATATTCCCCAGTCTTTTGTTTCTGAAAACCACCCCCTTCAGTGTGTTTGCCCTCCTATATCATGCCCTCCCCTTTCTTTCCCCTTTCCCTGTTCCCTTCCCTTCCTTTTGTTATTTCCCCTTATGTCCCCCACTCCCCTTCCCTTTCTCCATCCCCCCTCCCCCCTCCCCCTCCCCTTTTCCCCTTTTAATACTTGAAAGGTTAGATGTTTTATAAGTTAACTGAGTATGTGTAGGTTGACTTTAAGCCAAGTCTGATGAGAAGAAGATTCAGGTGTTTCTCCTCCGCTCCCTTCTTCCCCACTATTACCATAGGTTTTTGTACCTCTTAGTGTAATGAGATTTACCCCATTCAATCCCCTCCCTCCTCCTATTTCTTTCCTGTCCCCCTTTTTAGGGCTGTAGTGTTTTTTTTAAATCATTCTAAGTCATAGAAGATTCTAAGTGTCTGTCCCTTTTAGTTCTGTATATTCTATTGAATAGAGTCAAAATTCCTGAGAGTTATTTGAGTCTTTCTCCCAAGTTGGGTTAAAACCAGTTGCATCCCATTAGATAGTAGTCTCCTGGATAGGTCATGAATGTCCATCATTTCTGGCTAGGTGTATTTTCTCTGTTAGAGTTACACTTCTTAAGGTTTATGAGAATCTTTTTTTTTTTTACCCCCATTCTGGGATATAGCCAGTTTCAACTTACTGGATTGCATTTTTTTTCTTTTACTGCCCCCCCTTTTTTACCTTTTCATGTGTCTCTTGAACCTCCTGTTTGATGCCCAAATTTTCTGTTTAGCTCTGGTCTTTTCATCAGAAATTTTTAGAATTCTTCCATTTTGTTAAATGTCCATCTTTTTCCCTGGAAGAGAAGGCTCAGCTTTGCAGGAAAGTAGATTCTTGCCTGCATTCCAAGCTCCTGTGCTCTTCGAAATATCTCGTTCCAGGCCCTTTGATCCCTTAAAGTTGATGCAGCCAGGTCCTGCGTGATCCTTACTGTGGCTCCTTGATATTTAAGTTGTTTCTTTCTGGCTGCTTGCAGGATTTTCTCTTTTATCTGATAGTTCTGTAGTTTGGCCCCAACATTCCTTGGTGTTTTCATTTTAGGATCTTTTTCTGGTGGGGATCGATGTACTCTTTCAATAACTACTTTGCCCTCTGATTCCATGATATCAGGGCAGTTTTCCATCACTAGATCCTTTAATATTAAGTCCAGGCTTTTTTTCTCTTCAATGTTTTCAAGAAGTCCTATAATTTTCAGCTTGCCCTTCCTTGATCTATTCTCGAGGTCAGTGGTTTTGTTGATGAGGTATTTTACATTTGCTTCTATTTTTTTTGTATTTTTTGATTTTGTTTAACTGACTCTTGCTGTCTCATGGAGTCATTAGTTTCTGTAGATTCCATTCTTTTTTGGGGGGAGGAGTTTTCTTCATTAACCTTTGGCAACTCCTTTTCTCATTGGTCAATTCTACTTTTGAAAGAGCTTTCCATTTGACCAATTGAGGTTTTGAGAGAATTAATTTCTTTTTTGCATTTGCCCATTTGAAGATCTGAGAGATTTGTTTTCTTGTTGCAAGGTATTGTCTCCCCCAAATTTTCTAGTTGATTTTTAAACTCCTTCCTCATTTCTTCAAGGAAGTCTTTCTGTGCTGAAGACCAGATTGTATTCTCCTCAGAGGTTCCAGGTCTCTCTGACTTAGTTCTTTCCATTCCAAGAATTTTTCTATGGATCCACCTTTCTGCTGACCCTTCTTCATTTTGCTGAGCCCTGAGTTTTGGAGGGGCTGGTTCACAGGAGCTTGGGATCGCTAAAGGCTTTACTCACTGAGTGTGGTTTCTCTGGCTGGCCAGTAGGAGGTGCTGGTTTCTTTCTCTGGAGTGTCTGTGACCTTGGTTGAGGCCCTCTCCCTTTCCTTGAAGGGAGGAGTTGGAAGTATTGAATTCTTTTGCCTTCAATCAATGGTGGGCTTTACCCTGGGCTGAGGTCATTCCTCAGCTGGGCTGGTTCTTCTGCTCACACACCTGGGCCTGAGGCAGAAGTAGTTTGCATTTGTTTGTTAGGGGAGAAGTCTGAGTCATAATGGGACTCAGACCAGAGGAGCCCAGGGATGGTATCCACAGCTCCCCTGCTCCGGAATTCCCCACCCCCTAGCCCTGTATAGGAACTCCAGGGGGACAGCACCAACACCAGTGCCTCTGCTCCCCTGCAGACTCACGCCCCTGTGGTCCAGCCCCACCTCTGATGCAGCAGGTCTGGCTCTCGGGCCCTCAGACTCCCGGTCCCAATTCAGCTGCTAGTCTGGTTGATCGGGGCTGATCCTCCCTCTGGGCCCAGACTCACCCGCCCGAATTCAGCCACAGCTCTTGCTGGAGACAAATCCCGAGGTAGATGTTCTTTCTCTTGGCTTTTCTTTCTGGGTTTTTTTGAGTCGGATTCTTTTAAAAGGTTTGTTTCATGTGATAGATGGGGAAGAGATCAGGAGACTTTAGAACTGTGCCTGTCTTCTCTCCACCATCTTGGCCGGAAGTCACCCTCACCTCATTCTTTAGATGCACCTTTAGGTCAGACTACCAAAGTTTTGACCTCCTAATCAGCTGTTGATGACCTTGTGGGATCCTACCTGTAACAACCCAGCTTCAGGCTTTATTGTGAATCAGTGATTTTAGGTGCAGTTCAGTAGTTACTAAACATAACTGAATAAAATGAGACACTCATAGAACAACTGACCTCACTAAAGGGAGTTCATTTAACTAGAGAAAAGGAAAGATTTTTCATATCAGAGAAAGAATATTTAAACATTTTAATAACATTTTATTTTTCCCAATTACTTTCCTTTTTAAAATTTTGAGTCCCAAGTTCTCTCTCTCTCTCTCTCTCTCCCCCATCCCTCCCTAAGAAGGAAAGCAATCTAATATACTTATATATGTATAACCATGATAAACATATTTCCACATTACTACTCATCTTGTGGAAGAAAATTTGAACCAAAAAAATAAATAAAGTGCCGTCTGCATTCAGAGTCCATCAGTTCTTTACCTGGAGGTGGATAGTATGTCTCATTATGAGTCCTTGGGATTTTCTTGGATTATTTTATTATTGAGAAGAACTAAATCATTTGCAGTTCACTGAGAAATATTGCTGTTCACTCTGCATCAGTTCAAGGAAGTCTTTCCAGGTTTTTCTGAAATCACACTGTTTGTCATTTCTTATAGTTTAATATATTCCACGACAACCATATATCACAACTTATTCAGCCATTCCCCCATTGATAGACATCTTCCAAATTTCAAATTCTTTACCAACACAAAAGAGCTGCTATAAATAGTCTCATGCAAATAAGTCCTTCTCCTTTTTTTAAAAAAAAATATTTCTTTGGGATATAGATCCAGAAGAGGTATTGCTAGATAAAAAGGGTATGCACAGTTTTAAAGCCTTTTGGGCATATTTCCAAATTGCTTCCCAGAGTGGTCAGATCAGTTTAAATTACAAAAACAGTGCATTATTGTCCTAATTTTCCCACATCCCTTCCAACACTTACTACTTTCTTTTTCTGTCATATTGGCCAGTCTGCTAAGACTGAAGTTATCTGAGTTGTCTTAATTTGCATTTCTATAAGCAATAGTGATTTAGAGCAATTTTTTTATTTGACTATAGTTTGATTTTTTTTTGTCTGAAAATCATCTGTTCATATCCTTTGATTATCAATTGGGTAATGACTTGTATTCTTATAAGTTTGACTCAGGTCATTCTACGTATTTGAAAAATGAAACCTTTATCAGAGATGCTTGCTTTAAAATTTCCCCCCAACTTTCTGCTTTCTTTCTGATCTTGATTGTTTGGCCTTCATGTAAAACCTTTTAAATTTAACATAATCAAAATTCCAAACAACAATTCATAATGCTCTCTATTTCTTACTTGTTCCTAAATTCTTTTTTTTATCCATAGAACTGATAGGTAAACTATTAAAGCAAGGAAGTAATCTTCAGCAAGGACACACAATTGATTCAGTTGATTGTAATTTCCATGCCGCTGTCTTCCCATGATGCCATATCAATCAGAAACTTGACAAAAGAGCCAGACATTCTTAGAGTTCAGAATTTTTTCTACCTCTCAGTAATCTATGTCAAAAGCTTAAAACTTCAGCCCTCTGAGTCAATTTAGTTTCAAGGTTGTTTCAATTCCTTTTAAGGGAAAAAAAACCCATTTTCCTAGGTGGCCTTTAGGAGAATGTTTCTACAAAACCCACGGCTTTGTACTAAGATCCTAAGGTCTTCTAGAGTAATTTCTGGAACTTAAAAGACTTTAAGAATGTTACTGAACCTTGGACCCTGGAGATTAGGCTGAACTCTAGTATCACTAGATACACCAAATCTTTGTCCCTTTAAAAACTCTGCTGAACACCTTCCCCTTATTATGGTACAAATGGTTGGTGGTTTTATCTCAAGCATCACCAGCATGTGTCTTCTTGGTCCTCTGAACTCTTCTTGGAAAGCAGTTGCCCAATGATCCCTGGTCAGAGATCCTACTGGCACCAAATTGAGGAGTTCTCCAACATAATCAGCTCCATATTATAGTAAACTAAAGATTACATTAGACTTGTCTTTGCCACTGTCAATGTTAGTGTCCAGTCCACTAGGACCCATGTTTGCTTGTCACTCTACTGCAGTTGGAAACTTCGATGCTGCCTGTTGCTGATGAGTCTGAAGAGTATTGAAAGAAGTTTCCTTCACTCCAGGGACAAAGTACTGACTCTCTGTGGGAGGTCTCCTCAAGTGTTTGCCACTTGCCTCTCTGCTTGGTGCTGCCATTGCAGTGCCCTGAGCTCTACTCTCTTGGACCCAAGCAAAGCCAAGACCACTACCACTGCCCTTATATGATAGGAAGTGTCCCTATACTAGGGTTTAGCAATGCCCTCTTTGCTAGGTTGAATGCTGCCACTACTCTTCATGCCATGGTTGTAGTTCTGCCTCTGCTTGGGTCTGCCTCTGCCTCTGCTTCCCCTCAATGTATTTTTTAGTGATGTTCCACCCCCAATGTCCATGTATAAGGCTATCCTATCGACTGTATTGGCTAGACTATTATAGATGCTGTATGGTCTGTCACATTTACAAGGTCAGACAAACGTTGGAAGGTATATAAAAAACTGGGACACTAATGTATTATTGGTAGAGTTTACAATGGCCAACCATTCTGGAGAACAATGTGGATATATAATTAAATGGTTATAAAACCATACATATATTTTGACCTAGTAATATCACTGTTATGGTAGATAGATGACACAGTGGGTAGAACACCAGTCTTTTCCCCCCCTTTTTTCCCTTTGTTTGTTTTCATCCATATGCACATGCATATTGTTAAGTTACAAAATTTCCTTCCCTCTTCCCCTCAACAGTGAACAGTCAGATTAGCATTGTATATACATAATTTGTTTAACATGTTAACAGATTAGTTATTTTTTGTATGAGGAATTAGGATTAAGGGGAAAGATATACCTAAGAGATAATTTTTATAAAGCATTCATCAGATTCTGAAGGGATTTTTGTGTGTATTTTTTGTGTTGTGTTTTGTTTTTCTTCCTCTGTATGGGGATAACATAGTCCATAGCCAATCTAATACAGTTGCCCTAGCTCTCTGAATTGCTGAGAGGAACTGCTTCCATCAAGGTTGCTCATTGTATGGGTTGCTGTTAATGTGTGCATTGTTCTCTTGGTTCTACTCCCTTTGCTCAACATCAGATCCTGTAACTCATTCCATGCTTCTCTAGAGTTTGACCATTTATGGTTTCTTATAGAACAATAGTATTCCATAGTATTTATGTATCATAACTTGTTCAGCCATTCCCTAATTGATGGGCATCACCTCAATTTCCAATTCTTTTGCCACTGGAAAAAGGGTGAGCATCAGTCTTAAAGTCAGGAAGATCTTAGTTCAAACCCAGTCAAATCCAGACACTTATTAGTTGAGTCATTTAACTCTTTGATTGCCTTGCTTCCAGGGCTATCTCTAGTCATCCTGCTTCATATCTGGCTACTGGACCCAGATGGTTCTGGAGAAGAAAGTGAGACTGGAAAATTAGTAAAGCATCCTCACTCAAATTCAATTCATGTACTTGTCATGGCATCATCTTATAATGTTATGGTCTTCTTTGAGAACAAAGGACAAATGTCATCATCATCATTATTATCATCACTGGGTCTGTGCTCCAAAAGGATCAAAGAAAAAGGAAAAGGATCTATATGTTAAAAATGTTTATAACAGATCTTTTTCTAATGAAAAGAATTGGAAGTTGAAGACATGTCAATCAATTGGGAATGGTTGAACAAGGTGTGATATATGATTGTGAATGGAATAACTATTGTGCTTTAAGAAATGAAAAGAGGGATGATTTCAGAAAACTTGGGGAAGACTTATGTGAACTTATGTAAAGTGAAGTGAATAGATTGCACACAGTAACAATATTGTGTCGATGATCAGTTATGAAAGATTTGGTTACTTTGATTAAATCAATGATCCAAGACAATTCTAAAGGACTTATGATACAAAATGTTATCTATCTCTGATAAACTGAATGCAGATTGAAATATACTATTTTTTTTGCAGTATACCTAATATGGACATAAGTTTTGCAGGATTTCAAATGTTTCATTGATATATTGCTCGCCTTCTCTTTGGATGGGGATGGTGTGAAGGAGAGAAGAATTCAAAACTCAAAATTAAAAATAGCAAATATTAAAAATAAATAATAATAATTTTATTAAAAGAATAAAAAGGCCAGGAATAGTCACACAGAATGGTTCAAATAAAGTTAAGAATGTCAGTTAAGAGAAAGTTTGGGTTCTTCTTGTCAATGGTAATCCTCTCTGACGCAGGAAATTATTTCTTCTGCCAATTAATACTAACTAAGGGAGCTATAAAGTGTTAATGTCTCAAACTCACAATGCTGTTATAAAGGCTAGCAATGGCCATGTTAGGATAATTCATCTATGCTCAGGAAACAAGACTCAAAGCAAAAAAAAAAAAAAGATGACAAGAACCTCATTATTCTTTCTTATGGATAAGTCTACCATGGTGTATAGATCATCCAATTCATTAAATAATATGTTTTATTATATATTTATTTATATAAATTCTATATTTCCATATAATATATAATAATATATCACTTTCTGATAATTTTCTTTATTTACTCTCCATTGGTTGTAAATCTCTTTTTCATTTTTTTTTTTTTTTAGATTTTTGCAAGGCAGTGGGGTTAAGTGGCTCACCCAAGGCCACACAGCTAGGCCATTATTAAGTGTCTGAGGTTGGATTTGAACTCAGGTACTCCTGATTCCAGGGCCAGTGCTCTATCCACTGCACCACCTAGCTGCTCCTTCATTTCTTTTTGATAACATTTCCTCTCTTTATTAATTTTAAAAGCAATAATGTTTTTATCATCTCAATAGTCTTTTGTATATTTTTCCTTTGACTTTTTTTTTAGATTTTTGCTAGGCAATGGGGTTAAGTGGCTTGCCCAAGGCCACACAGCTAGGTAATTATTAAGTGTCTGAGACTGGATTTGAACCCAGGTACTCCTGACTCCAGGGCCAGTGCTTTATCCACTGCTCCACCTAGCCGCCCTTTTTTCCTTTGACTTTAAAGATTTATACTTCTGTGCTTTCCTGGGGATTATTAATTTGTAGTTTCTTCAGCTGAATGCTCATTCCATTAGCTTTCTCTTTTTTCTCATTCATTAGTTTAAGTATTGAGAAAGACATTTTACTCTAGATGATTTTACCAATTTCCCTTCAGATTTTAGTATGTTGTCTCATTTTTATTATCTTCAACACAATTATTGAGGCACAGTGCTTAGAGTGTTAGACCTGAAGTTAGGAAGACTTGAGTTCTTTTTTTTTTTTTTAGGTTTTTGTAAGGCAATGGGGTTAAGTGACTTACCCAAGGCTACACAGCTAGATAATTATTAAGTGTCTGAGGTTGGATTTAACTCAGGTCCTCCTGACTCTGGGACCACTGCTCTATTCACTGGGCCACCTAGCTGCCCCAAGACTTGAGTTTAAATAGGTCTTAGTTATTTGCCTACTGCATGACTCTGGACAAGTCACTTGACCACTGCCTGTCTCTGAATACTCAATTGAGATGACAATAGTAACAACACTTACTTTCCAGGGTTGTTGTGAGGATAATAGTTGTATACTGCTGCACAAACATTAAAGTGCTATATAAGTGATAACTATTATTATTTATTGATCCCATGATTAACTTCCTGTGATTGTTTAGGACAATATTATATAGTATTCACAGAAATCTGTTTCTTTGGTTCACATTTCCCTTATTGGGGAATTTTTGTTGTACATAATGTGGTTTGATAGAAAACTATTGTAGGGCAATTGTAGAGCCAGTTCAAGGTTTAAAAATGCAATAAACACTTGTGGACCATAAAATTCAATTTAAAAGCTACTTTATTTCTAGAGGGGAAAAAATCTAGTTAAAAGGACACACAGAATAATACAATGCTATTCACCTTGGAAGTGACTAATTAAAGAATTTAGGAAGGCAGTTTTGTCTCCCCAACACCATTCCAGGTAGGCCTTTTATATTTTTGATGAACAAATGTACAGCACCTTCAATTCCATGGGAATAAGCAAATTGAGGAGGGGAGGAGGAAAAAGCTCCTAGTGGCTAAAATGCAATAGAGGTGGGAGTGTGAGCACACACTTCTGTTCTCAATGGGGTGTGCACATATTTCTTGTACTTTTGCTGTTCAGTCATGTTCAGTTCTTCATGATCCCATGGACCATATTGTCCATGATGTTTCTTTGGCAAAGATGTTGGAGTAGTTTGCAATTTCCTTCTCCAGTGGATTAAGATAGCCACTCAACAAATGTTTGAGTTCAGTTCTGAACCCAGATCTTTTGGACTCAGCACTTTATCCACTGAACTATATAGCTGTCCATTTCTTGCACAAACTTGCAAAAGAGAATGAACAGAATTGAGAAGAATAAGGATTTCAGACTGGATTACCTTGGAAAATTTGTATAGTTCTTTTTAATAACTTTGAATTTCTCCCTGGAACAAAATCATTACAACATTTCAGGGAAGACCAGACCTAAGAATGCTAAGCTAAATGAACCTGGGAAGGCATTTCTACAAAAAGCACCCTACGAATATTCAATTTTTTATTAATCTGTTCAGTCTCAGCAACAGTAAATTTAAATCAATGCTTAACTTTTCTCCTGGACATGTCTTTCCTTTGACACAGTCTAACTTTCCTTCTTGCCTTAGGCAACTCTCTAAGACTTGGAATGGGCATCAATAGGAAAAAGTTTCTACACTGGGAACTTTTTTTTCACTGACAGAATGCCAGATCTTTTTCTGTGTTAAGTTAATAAATAAAAAACTGAATTTGAAAAGAACAAAGACATTAAAAAGAAAAGATTGGAAAGTGACATCTACTATAAATCCTTGTTTTTTCTTAGTCAGCTATGGTATTGAGAGGAATAATCTGGTCTTGCTCTTATAGCCCAGACCTGGAAAATCTTTGTCAAAAACTATTGACCTTTCTATCACAATTGAGACTGGCATTCCATTCAACAGCATTTATTAAGTCTGTATAATGGAAAAGCACTCAACTAGGAATGGAATACATAAAGATGAAAAGTGACTCAATCCCTGCCTATAAGGAATTTATAATCTAATAGAGGAACATAATACACATACACATTAGTATGATACAAGATAGAATGTGATAGGAGCAAATGAGAAGTCCAAAGTGCTCTACAAAAATTTTTAGTCAGGAATTGGGAAAAATAGAAGTCTTTTTTGAGTAGTTATCTCCAGAGTTGACCTTTGAAAGAAAAGAAGGACTTCTCTGTAGGTAGAGGAAGATTCCAGACATACAAAATAGAGAGACAAGATTAGGGAAGTAGTAGTCCAGATGAACTGGAATGTGTAGTGTATGAAATGTAGTCTATTGTGAAATGAGACTTGAAAGGTAAGTTGGAACCTGAACTTGGGAAATTCATAAACTGTTTAGGCCTTAGTTAATTCAACTATAAAATGAAAGGGTCAGATTAGATAATACCTAATAGTATTTGAGCTCTAAATCTCATAATCCTAAGGATTATTTTTTATTCAATAGGTATATCCAGATACAAATAATACCCATGTAGGCAGGGGTGTATTGGAGTCAGCTTAACCTGGTTCCAGAAAGCTTATTAAGTTTTCATTGTGGACATTTATTCTTGGAAATTGGAATATATCAGCACTTGATTATATTGAATTTTTTATTTCATACCCTTAAGAAAGTGATGGAGCAAATGTTAATAATGCAGATTAAACTTAAAAGTATGTTGTGTATTCATTCTTCTCTACATTCCTGAAAATTGATTGTTAAAAAATGACCAGAACACTCTGTATGCTTAAGTACATTTTTACTCTTTTTCTCTAATACTATTTTACCTTGAGAACCAGAACAAAAACCATTAGAGCCAAAGATTATTATGTCATTTGTATCATAGTAGGGAACTCTATTCAAGAATATGACTGACATGTTGAATGCAGAATTGAAAGGGACTTCAGGAGTCACCCAATCCAATTCTACTTCTGCAAGTCTACCATCCATGACAAGATGCTGTTCAACCTCTCCCTGAAGATGCACAAGGTCTCATGAGGTAATCCATTCTATTTTTTGATAGTTTGAAATGCTTGGGAGAATATTTTTATATTAAATTAAAATATGTATCTTTGTCATTTCTACTCACCATCCTGGTTTGTAAGAAATGGGAAACTAAACAAACAAGCAAAAAGATTAATTTGTTTTTTAAATGACAACTCTTCAAATATTTGAAAACAGATATCTTATTCTTTCTTTCTCCTTCCCTCTTCTCTCCTTATTTATCTTTTTTGTTGTTGTTAAATCATTCCTAGTTCCTTTAAATGATCCTCATCCAAGACATGATTTTAAGTCCCTCAGCTTTGGTCTTTGTCCTTTGGATGTATTACTGTTTGTCAAAGTCTCTTCTAAAATGGGGCATCTTGGAAAACAATCCAGAGTATTTTGATAGAGTATAATGAAACTATTAACTGTCATTCTGGACAAAATCCTTTCTTTATTGCAATCTATGGTTACAATCTATTTTTTAATGTTATATCATGTTCTTGAGATTCAATTCAATTAAACTCCAATTTGACTGAATTCACATTTAAGAACTATGTAAAAGACAATTCCTCTAACTCCCTGTTCCTATTTCTCTTCACGCCATTTAGATTTCTTTGGGTTCTTGAAAGTCAGCCCAAAAGAATGGCAAGCTCTGAAAGGTCCTAGATTTTCTTAGAAATGTTTTAGCTCTACACCTAGTGAGGGATGATATATCTATTATGTTGTCTGGGAGACAGTCTAGACAAGTTTGGAGAGATCCATCCCTAAGTTTGTTGCAAGAAAATGAATTTGTCCTAATTTTACTTTTTGTATACTGCATAAGGGGAAAAAGTTGCTTGAAAATATATATACATATATATATATATATATATATATATATATATATATATGTATATATACTCTACAAAAGGGATATCATGAAGTAGGGCATGTTCGTGAAATGCCAGATGCTTTTCTTTAGGCAGGTACATCTTATAAAAGTACAAGAAATGTACTTGGATAATTTTTTCTTTAAGCTACATATCTGATTGCAACTCTATGCATTCTATTTGCAAGTTTGCAGGCAATATGTTGATGTCAACTGAAAATAGAGTAGCAAATATACCGAAATGTGCTTGATGTTTTCTAAAATCTGAAATCCATTCCCAAAGTCCTGTGGCAAAATCACAGTTGTCTGCTGCAACTATGATGACTCATATGGCATTTTAAAATAACGACCCTAATTTCTATATTCATATCTTTTGTAAAAAAGATAAAAAAAATTCTTGGTGCTCTATGAGAATGCATAGATTTAGTTGTGTGAAAAAATTGAATTGTGATAGTTAAGAGTTAAGCTGGTCTGTGATATTGCAACACTGGTGCACATGTGCCACATGAATGGACTTGAACATAAGCAGGTTGGACAAACCTGTTCTAGAGGATACAATAGAAGGGGAGGCAGAATATGTTAAGTCTGAGTAGAGGGGCAGAACAGGGCTGATGTAGATAGTATGGGAAAACATGTGATTCCTTTTCTGTCCCAGTGTTTGAGTCTCTACCTTTGGTCAAGATCCAGAAGAGGCTTTGTATCTGGGTTTCTCATGGTTATGGAGGGCTGGGATTTTATTACTTTTTTAGGATGGTTTGATGAAGTAGGAAAGAATAGGTACTATCCCTTCCACATAATGAGGATTAGATTTGCAATGCCCTTGTGATCTGGAAATCTGAATAAAAAATTTGTTCTTCCCTCCGTGACAAAGAAGTCTAAATTATTATGGTATTAAAATTAAAATATGTTGATATTATACAATACTATACACAAATATTATTCATTTCTAGTTTCCAAACCTTTCCTGTATCCTCGACAGTTTTCTGAATGTTATCTATGACTTCTGCACAACTTCCCCCCAAATCTCATTTACTTTTGATGTTGACCTGTGATACATTGAAACCACAATGGGGAAAGCTATAATGTGGAAAGAATATCAGAACTCTGATAATTTCTAGAGCAAGGAGATTTTTGATTTAGGTCACTAAAATCTCTGGCAGTTTTTGTTCCAGTTTTTAAATCCCATCTCCTCCACTTTAATCTTGTGTAGTTTATTTTTTGTCCCCAAGTGTAAGACTTTATATTTATCTCTACTAAATTTTATATCATTAGATATGGTCCTTCATTCCAGCTGGTCAAAATATTTTTGGACTTTTGGCTAAGTTTGCCATCTGTGTCTTTATCTATATCATTGACAAAAATGTTAAAGTCAGAATAGAGTCCTGTGTCATTCTAGCAGAGACAATATTCTTTTAGGTAAACCATTTAGAGATAGAAGAATTCATGCTTCCTAGAATGTAGCTGAACGAATATAATACTAAATCATTGTGTGTGTTCGGAAGTAGGCAAATATATTATTCTTTTTTTTCCTCCTATTTTAATTCTTTTCTCCCATTTCTCAGAAACTGTAAGCTACTCCTCTCAGACTGTCCCTTTTGTCCTCCCTTTCTATCCATCCCACAGGAGGGTATGTTGATTTATTCAAATATACTTCAGAATGTGGAATCTTAGGGCAAAGCACTTCATTTTCTGGGTTCTCCTGCCTGGAGTCATGAACCAGATCCCACTGTGTTGGACTATGTGACTTCTTTTCTGTGACATCTTGAGATTCCTTTATATCTTTGACTTCAAGTCATTTGACTTAATGATGGGATCACTTTTCCTGAGATGTCACATTATAATGTGCGTGTAAAAATGTCCAAGGCAAACTCTAAGGGGGAAAAAAACCCTCAAAACTCTATTGAAGGAGTAGCATAACAACAATATTTGATTTTTATAGAGTGCTTTAAGGTATGTAAAGTACACACATTTTCTAATTGGTTCTCACAATAAATACAATTATTATTATTATCCTCATTCTAGTAATTGTCAGAAGCAAGATTTGAACCCAGATCTTTTTGAGTCCAGGTCCAATAGTCTAGCTATTTTTCATGAAGGATGTGCTGCAGGTTTTTCATACAGGATATTGCTATCTAAATTTTATCATGTCAGTTTTAAATCTACATTCTCTAGGCAGATGGCATTTTTACGTGAGGATGCAATGAAATATTGAGATCTTTGTGCTAATTGTGCCTACTTTTAATCTAGCATCCTTTCAAGAGATTAAAAATTAGATGTCAGTCAACAAACATTTATTAAGCCCTTATTATTTTCTGAGCACTGTGCTAGAGTTGGAGATTTGAAGAAAGGCAAAAACAGTTCCTTCTCTCAAGTTTAAATTTAAATGAGGTGAGTAACATGTATTTAACAACCAAGATATATACAATCATTTCCCTTGACAAATGGTGATTTTTGTCTCTTGTCTCTTTCCTTCTTAGTGATGTTATATATAACTCATCTTTTTATAATAAATTTCCTGCTAGTTAGTCACATGAAAGTTTCATGTGATGTTGCAAAGCTACAGCAATAACATTGGTTTAATTCAATTCAATAAACATTTATTTAACATCTATGTGTAAAGCATTTTGTTAGGCATCTAGAGATAAACAGGCATATCTTAATATGGCTACATTGTAGGTTTAAATTTTTCTGACTATTTATTTATTGGCATTTTCAAGTTATTGACGTACAGCTCACATTTCTATTTGAAAATTCTCTTTTAAAAATTTAAATTTTTCCATTTCACCCTCAAAGAACTTATATACTCTCTTATGACAGGTTTGTAGGGATAAAGCTTTTCTGTTTCATTTTGCTTTAAAAGTTGCTCTTTGAGGCTGTATTAAAGGAATTGTTCTCTTTCAGTGCAAATAAATTTTGTTCATTTTGAGGGAACTACTTCTGAGAAAATGATTCCCAACAGTTTTGTGATGATTTTAATACATCTATAAACAATGCCATTTTCCCAGAAATGCTGCTGTTAAGGGATTCTTTTATTTATTAATCCCTATTCAAATTTGTTTGAAAAGAATTGATTTTGGTTTTACCTATACAGACCTCATTTCAAACAGCGTTCAATCTCTTTTCTTCCTCCCACTCTCCCTTCCTTCCTCCCTCTCATTCATATTTCCCTGCTTCTCTTCCTCCTTCCCTCCTTCCTTCCTTTCTTCTTTCTTCTTTTGGTCTGATCTGGGACTTTATAGGGTAGGATACTGTCAGTGAAAAAGTCTAAACCCACTCCATAAATGAGCACCTGCTAAATAAATCAGGCTTTTGTGAGCTGTTGTGAGGCACTGTGTCATTGAGTCAACCAGCAAGAATATGTGTCAGAAGTAGACTTGAACCTGAGTCTTGCTGTCTTTGAAATGTCTCTTCATTCACTATCTTTGTTGCTTCTTTTTAGCTATTTTTAAAGTACACAAAGTGTATTTTATTGAAGGAGAAATAGCATTTAATAGATGAAAGATAGATTTGGATTCTAATCTTATATCTGCTACTAGTCATGGGACCTTAATCAATTCACATAACTCTTCTAGATTTCAGTTCTTTACCTATAAGAAGAAAGGATTAACAGATTTTGGAGTGACCTTAGAGATTATCTCCTTTAAAGCTTTCATTTTGCAGATGAAGAAATTGAGACCCAGAGAAAATTGTTCAAGGTAACTCAAGTGATAATCAACAGAGTTTGGGTTTGGTCAAAGGTTCTCCATATCTATTGCTTTCCCCAATTTATTGCAATGAATGGCTTCCAACATCAATCCAAATTCTTTTATTCTTTGAAACTATGTCCCAGGGGATATTAGAATTCTTGTTCTGATATTTACTTTGATTTTGCATTTCTGTTTTTCTATAATTAGGATCACAGAGATGTAATGGACCTTAGAGGCTAAAAAGTCCAGCTCTCTGTATTTTGAAGATGAAGAAACTGAGTTCCATAGAAATTAAAATATCAAAGTTCAGGTAATTTGTGTTAGACAAAGGATATGAATGCAAATTTCCTGACTCTAAATCCAATTTTAATGCCTGGTGATCATTATTATGGTGGATCTTAAGTCAGAGAAGGAAAAAAAAAATCATCAACATCATTTCTCTATTTGGGGGCTAAGAACTGCCTAGCCATGAGCATTTCCTTCATACTGAGGCTTTGTTTGGATCCTTTCAGAACAAAGGGATCTTCAGAGAATGTCAGTGCCTGTAATGTTTTCAGTGCTTTCTGTTCTGCTTTGATTTGGGGTAAAATGGAGCTTTCGAAGCTCTGTGATGGGTCTGTAATTCAGAGTAATTCAGGGACAGGTCACTTCAAACTATTTTCTCCATCCCCTACTATTATTTACTATAAATACTTGTATGAATAACTAAGGTCATTCAATTCTCTTCAGATTACTTTTCAAGAATATATTTCCAAGCATACATTTGACTCAAACAGTAGCTACATAAAATTCAAGTTGCTTATAAATTATGTTTGAATGTTTACAAATGCATGATTTCCTCCAACCTGGCATTCTCCCCTTTCTTCATTCCCTGCCCCTCCTGCCCCCTTATTACAGATTTGCACTTCTGGGCCTGGATATGAATTTTCAGGAAAATAGAAGCATTCTTCCTGCTGTTCCAGGAGTTTGACTTTATTTTGTTTGATGGACTTATCATTATCTCTTTACTATGAATATTTATTGAAAACTCTCTTAAGGCTTCCCATGGCCAGGACTGTTGTGCACCAGAGAGCTATATATCCATAGTTACCTTCCCTTCGTTTCTTTCTTTCTTCCTAGTATGCTTTTCACTATACCACACTGCCTCCTGAAAGGGAGAGCAATGAATAATGTTGTATGCTATGGAAATTAGTAATAATTTTCAGTGGAGTTCTTCAGAGGACTGGATTACAATATGCTAAATGGCAGAAAATGTTGCCTGCTATAGGGTGAAAGATTAACAAACATGGTCCTTCCATAGTCTCCAAAATACTTAGGAACAGTCCAGTCAGTCCAGTATGGCATTATACTTCAGACAATCAATCAAACAGCAGGTAATTTTTACTAAATACATAATAATTTATTATTATTATTTTTTGAGATGAGAGGTGGTGATCGACTATAGATTCTGAAGTAGAGGACAGGAAAGACTTCATACAGAAAATTCCCAGAACATGATTCTTCCTATATTATCTTCTCTTCTATATTAATTCTAAATAAGCCAAGTTATTCCCACAGTCTGACCTTTACTCATGTGTGGGTGGAGCTCCTCTTTCCCAACATCTCACTTCAGGTGTGACCCTTTTTTTCTCTGAGACTCTTGTCTGAGCCTGCTTTGAGTATTAGAACAATAGGAAGAAAAAATTGTCTTAGACATTATCTCAGAGTAGCTTTGGGAGAAAACTTCACTTGCTAAATCCTTTCTCCTAAATTTTTTGACTCAGTGCCCATGATGACCAGGATTCACATGGTTTAATCTTTTCCTTGCTTTGGGGGAGTTATATATTCATGATCTTATTATACATATGCTATACGTATAATATTGTAATATATAATATTTTAAAAATAACTCTGATTTGTTTTATGCACTCAGATAAGAAATCTCCATTAAATTAGAAAGAGAATGTCTTTGTTTCCATATAATTGACCATAATCTTCTTAATTCTCCTTGAACAAATGAAATAATCATACAAATGTAATGGGTTAATTACAATTTATCTTAATATTGCCATTTTGAGACCTAGGTGAACTGCTTGTAAAATATAAGCTCTAAAGAAACAGACAGTGTAGAGATATATATTCCTAGAAAGGAAAAAGAAGAGGGAGTTCCATTATTTGTAGTCCTTGGCAACTATGGATCTTTTTTCTAATCATCCCTGTGGTTGAAGTTGAAGGAAGTGAAGATGGTAGTTGGGGAAGATTGTGGTATATCCCCTTTCTGCTATATAACAATGAGTTTGTCACCATTTTTCATTAATATGGGAGTAGTGTGCTCTTGAATACTTTCCTTCCTATGAGATTTTGGTTTTTGTACCAAAAAAAGGAAGGAAGAGATTAACTTAAGGTAAAATAACATGCCATAGCTTCAAGGAACTTTAGTGGACAGGTTTTGGGAACTTTATAGCTGCCTGCAGACACTGATTTCCATCATAGATGGAGCTCAAAATGAGCAGAAATAATGCTATAAAGAGTAGTTAAGTCCCCAGGCCAGTTCTCCCAAACCATTGTAATTATAAGGTAGCTTAACCATGTTAATACCAGATTGTCATTGATATTTCAAGAATCTGTTATTTGGGACCTGCTGTCACTCAACCCCTCTGTGTCTTAATATAATCATGGGTTTTCTTAAATGGATGTGGCAAAAAAAATTAGTAGCTCTACAAGCACCTGTTGACAAGTCTCTATGAAAAGAACTAACATGATCTTTAGATAAAGTATGATCATATTGTTACTGGGTCATCCTCAAAGTTTTCTAGCCTGGTCGAACCTCCCAGATTTGTGTTCTGTTTTAATTTAGGATAACTGGAGTAGAACCTTATTAGAAGTAAGCACAAATTACTTATGCTATGGGTTATATAAAGTTTATTGGAAACCTAACCACTATTGAAAATATTAGGATTCAGAATGAATTTTTATATGGAAACTATCCAAAGACATACAACTTGTCTGTAAGGGATGTTCTGTCTAAAATGAGAAGAGAATATGCCATATGCTACACCTTATTTATTTGAGAATCAACTTGGTATAATTAGTGAACTAGTATTGAGTTCAAATCCCATCAATGACTAATTATATAACTATAAACAAGTCACTTGGTAGTCACTGTTCCAGGAAATTCTTCAGGGCTATAGTTGTAGTGCAGTTGCCAGTGGGCATTGAAGAGTGTTACCTTCTCATCAATGAGCTTGCTATATATTTATTGAATCATAGATCCGAGTAAAAAGAAAGAATAGCACCTGCTTTATGCTATATTATAAAACTGTGGTAGAAATTAAAATTTTCTACTTGTGGTAGAAATTAAAATTTTCTACTTGTTTCTTAGAATAGAATATAGATAACTTCAGAACTTTGGTATTCTCTTACTTCTCATGGCTGCCTCTGCAAAACTGATAAAACCACACTGAGTAAATCAGTTAATCAATATCATTTACTCTCTCTTAACCATGCCTTCTCTCTTCTAGATTGCTTGGAGAGAATTCTTTTGACTATTTTCTAGTCAAATTTAATCATAAATAGTATCAATATTCTGTTATGACAATTTATTGATTGATTCTTATATAGCCAGTCATCTAGATAAAGCAATTGTATTTTAGTCACTGTATCAAACATTGGGAAAGCAAATGCAAAGAAGCAAGACCTTAGTCCTTGCCCTAAAGTAACTTCCATTCTAATGTGTGTGTTTGTGTATGGGAGGAAGAGGCAGCGTGGTAGACAGATAGATAACTGGGAAGTATTGTGGAGGCATGATTCTAGCTCATCTATCAGATCTGGGTATCCCAGGTTCTTGTGGGGGAGAGATGGCTAGAGAGTTAGAGTGGAGACTGGTGTGGAGTTGGCTGGCAAGTGTCTTGGAGTTCTAGTTTGTGCAAAATATATTGAAAAGTCACTTCCAAACAAAATGACTAAGATAAATTCAATAAACATTTATGAAGCACTTATAGGCTTCATTATAAGCTATACACTAAAGTTACTGATTTACTCTCATCAAGACCTATCTTTAATAGTTGCATTTCTAGTGGAATAAGGCTCTAAATTTGCTCTCAAAGAGTAAGATCAATTATGTTACATCAGGGAGTTGTAGGGAGACCCAGGAACAGTTGTGTCTGTCAATTCTATCTCTCAATAAGTCCCCATTCCAATGTGTTCTCCCCATTGTTAAGTACCATTGATGAGTGCCCCAGTTTCATTTAACTAATTAGCAACAATTAGCTTTTTCAAAAGAACATTTATCTGGGTGGCTAGGTGGTACAGTGGATAGAGCACCAGCCTTCGAGTCAGGAGTACCTGAATTCAAATCCTACGTCAGACACTTAATAATTACCTAGCTATGTGGACTTAGGCAAGCCACTTAACCCCATTGCCTTGCAAAAAAATCTAAAAAAAAAATAAATAAAAAGAACATTTATTGAGAAGATGTAGTAAGAACAGAAATTCCAATGAATTTGCCACCAGACTGTGTGGGAGAGAGTTCACACTATCCCATTTATCAACTCAGTCCTGGGAAGATTCATCTCAAATTTAAAATAGTTTCTCCGTATTATCTGTTTCACAAAGTTCACTTTTGAAATTCATCATAGCTTATAGATGAATTCCAATAGCTCTTTCTAGATTGTCTATGACTGATGTTGGATTAGAAAGATTTCTTAGGACTTCTGGTTTTCAGAAAATTCTGGCATTAATTCCAGCTCCCTGACTTTGATGCTTGCCTTCTGTTCTTTCTTTCTTTCTTTTTTCTTTTTTTTTTTTTTTTTAGGTTTTTGCAAGGCAAATGTGGTTAAGTGGCTTGCCCAAGGCCACACAGTTAGGTAATTATTCAGTGTCTGTGGCTGAATTTGAACCCAGATACTCCTGACTTCAAGGCTGGTGCTTTATCTGCTACGCCACCTAGCCGCCCCTTCAAAGGTGACAGTCCCCTTCAATACTCCTTCACCTAAAATCAGGAAGAATAGAAACAATGAACATTAGGGCCATGGGCTTAAGGGCCACATTGTGGCAACCCCAGGGCCTTTTTTCTCTTGAAGAATAAACACTCCTTGTCTGTTCAACTGACTGTAGACAGGCAGGAAAAAAGGAAGGAGACTTAATTTACTGTTGTTAACAGTCAATCACATGTGCTTGCTTTATGTTAGGGAGGAGGCCCATTCCATTATATGTCATCATGACTTGCTAGATGCAGGCTCCACAGTCTCTTACACATGGGCTGGAAGTAGGACATAATAATGTTTGCTCTGAGGATGGAATTCCATTGACAAGGCCACCATGGAAAGAGGAGTCATGAGTTTTTCTTGCTCCATCCATAGTCTCTTGCATCCTTGTGACCAAATAGCATTTATTTGCAAGAAGGGTAATTAGCAGATAAATAATGCAGTCTGTGGTCATGGGGAACACAAATAACTTTCCTTATGGATTTCACAGCCACAACTATACCCTGATCAGTTCAGAATGAGCTAACTAGTCATAGACTCTGGAAGTTTCATATTACTTGAAAAGATAGATTCCTACATTACAATGTAATCTTTGAATTCATTGGTGGGTCAGAATCCAAAATTTTTAAGTATCAATATAAAACAGGGAGCAAAATTGTGACCCCATGGGCTTAAATATCTTGATATTTTGAGATGAAACAGTAAAATTGGGGATTTAAGGTGATATCTCCCTTCTTACAAGGGCAAATTTTACATAGATTTTATTAAATGGGCAGGTTGAATAACTGTACCTCAGTTAATTAAAAATAAATTAATATTTATTAAGTTACTACTATATAGACACTGGTAGTGGTGAGTAGATGAGTGAAATATATGGAATGATTTGTCTTATTGAGGAATTCACAATATTTTAAATTAATTGACTTGGAAATGCAGTCTATCCTTCCTCTGTGTCTTAATTTAAGGTTACTTTTATTTCAGTCACTAGAATTTGGGGTCCCTGTAGAGTGAATTAAATGGATAATCACTCACTCAAGTCCCCTAAACAGATGGAAAATGGTTAAAAAATAGCATATTTTTTTTTTTCTTGGAGATCTCTAAGTCAACTTCTTACTATAATTATTTAAATATTGTGTTTGAGTGTCTTCTATTAGATCCTGTTTTTTTCAGAAGTCCAGATGTTGAATTTACCTATTTATATCTTCAACAAAGATGTATTTTTGACTGCCAAAAATGTTTGGAAAACTATGTGCTTCACTAGTGTTATTGTATTATTTTAAGCCTTTGGGAGCATTTGAATATACTAGCCCTTTCAGCTGAAAAATATACTGAATCCTTATTACATATTCTGACTGTAGTAAATTTTATGGTATAAGATAGGGAAAACTAATTTAATGCAATAATGGAAAAGAATAACTTAGAGACTCACTTGAAGACTAGTCTATTTTAAAAGAGGGAAATTTGGTTCATTTTCTTCTCCCCTTCCTTTCCCTAGTTGATATAATTATGGGATGACAAAATATTAATCAAAGTGTTTACACTCAATTGTTTCTTTACAAAGTATGATCATCTTTCTCTCATGAAATTAAGTGGAACCTGACTATTGGACAAACAAACAAAAATTATTCACACCCCTGGAAGCATTAAATAGATGTCTTGGAGATAGTACTTTTGTATATTTAGAGTGTTGGTGATAGGGTCTTCTGTTGAGGAAGAACCTGGACCCTGAGAAGGAGTCACTCTA